>NC_134357.1:263355044-263510067 GCF_048569485.1 Anomaloglossus baeobatrachus | reverse complement strand
ATCTCCCACAAACTGCAGCAGCTCGAAGACTCCCTCCAGGATAACTCATTCTGGGAGACATGGAGCCATATCGGTACAAGTCCCAAGCAAAGTACCCTCCACATTCAAAATGGCAACATCTGGCACAGCTACTTCAAGGGCCTCTACAAGAATATCCCAGAAGACGACCTAACCCCAGAACAAGAGCATATAATGACTAAACTGAGGGACATGGAGGAGACAATCAAGGACTTTCAAAATCCTCTGGACATACCAATCAGTGTGCTGGAAATAAAAGACAGAATCAAACTGCTAAAATCTAAGAAGGCCGCGGGCAGTGACGGCATCCTGCCAGAGATGATCAAATACAGTTCCCCAGATATTCATGCAGCACTGGCTAAACTATTCACCCACGTCCTGAGTGCCGGCTACTTCCCTCAAAGCTGGAATCAAGGTCTCATAACGCCCCATCTACAAGGATGGAGACCGATATGACCCAGCAAACTACAGAGGGATCTGTGTCAACAGCATTCTGGGAAAACTGTTTAACAGCATCATTAATAAAAGGATTATCGCCTTCCTCACCCAGGGTGACGTCCTCAGCAGAAGCCAAGCTGGGTTCATGCCAAACCACCGCACCACGGACCACATTTACACCCTGCAAAGCCTCATCAAGACCCACGTCCACGACAAAAAACAGGGGAAAATATTTGCATGTTTCGTGGACTTCAAAAAGGCCTTTGACTCAGTGTGGCATCCAGGCCTGTTCCTGAAACTCCTGGAGAGCGGAATAGGTGGCAGGACCTACGACGTGATCAAGAGCTCATACACTGAGAACCGGTGCAGCGTGAAGGTGAACGGAAAGAGGACGGCTTTCTTCCGACAGGGCCGTGGGGTCAGACAGGGCTGCAGCCTGAGTCCAACTCTATTCAACATCTATATAAATGGACTAGCAACAGCTCTAGAGTCCTCCCCCACTCCAGGCCTCAGTCTGCATGACCGAGAGGTGAAGTTCCTGCTGTACGCAGATGACCTCCTGCTACTCTCCCCAACTGAAAGAGGCCTCCAAGATAGCCTGGCAGTACTGGAAACATTCAGCACCACATGGGCGCTTCCCATCAACCAAAAGAAGACCAAAGTCATGGTGTTTCAGAAGAGGAACCAGAACAAAATAAACACTCCCTCCTTCACATTAAATGGCTCCACGCTGGAGAACACCAGCAGCTACACCTACCTCGGTCTGGAGCTAAGCAATAACGGGAGCCTCAAGCAAGCAGCAGAAGCCCTGAAAGGAAAAGCATGCAGAACCTTCTATGCCATCAGAAGACAACTGTACCACCTCAAACCACCTGTGAGAGTCTGGCTCAAGATATTTGACAGCGTCATCACCCCTATACTGCTATATGGCAGCGAGGTATGGGGCCCAGTGACCTACCCAGACCACACAAAGTGGGATTCCAGCCCTACCGAAGTCTTCCACATGGAGTTCTGTAAATATCTCCTCCAAGTCCATCGCAGCACCTCAAACATAGCCTGTAGGGCAGAGCTGGGCCGATTCCCCTTATGGTTCACTATACACAAGAGGGCGCTATCACACCAGGCACACACACAGAACAGCAACCCCAGCTCCTACCATCATAAAGCCCTGCTGAGCCGGAACCCAGAGCAAGCCAGGAACCCCGGCAGCCAGTCCAGCCAAAGTCAGCAACACCCCCTGACAAAAGCCCAAATAAAAGAGATCTCAGAGAGCTGCAAGATGCAATACATAGAGGACTGGAAGAGTGAATTAGAGAACTCCCAGAAACTCACCATCTACCGGTCACTGCGGAGGGACTACACTCTGGCCCCATATCTGGAAAGGCTACGCCACCCCAAAGACAGGCAGACCCTGAGCCTGTACAGACTGAGTGCCCACAGCCTAGAGGTGGAAACAGGGCGGCACCGACAGACATACAAGCCGCGAGAGAACAGACTGTGCCAGCACTGCCAGCAGGGGGCTCTGGAGGACGAGACGCATTTCCTACTGCACTGTGACAAATACTCAGCAGTGAGGGGCTCCCACTTCCAGAAATTTACCACCCATAGCCCGGGCTTTCCATCCATGGATGAGGACATGAAACTCCGCTTCCTACTGGGGAAGAGGAATCAATGGTGGAGATCGCCGCCCAATATGTCACCACATGTCATAAGCTGAGGGGAACCTAAGACCCCTAAATGGACTGTCAGAGCCCAAATTGTGCCCCCCAACTCCCCATAACCCTGATCCCCTCCCACCACACTTACTGTATTTCTCTTGCTTTGGCAACACTAATTGTATTTTGGTCCTGCCAATAAAGCATATTTGAATTTGAATTTGAATTTGACTCTCTGATCACGCCAGGCTGGTTTCTGGGCATGCTGAGTAGACCAAACAGGATCCTTTCTATCAGCATACCACCGTTCACATGCGTTTGCGTGCGGTACAGTGAGGATCCAGTGACATGCAGTATTTGGACGCAGGTCAAAAACGCTACAAGTAGCATTTTTGAATCAAGGTAAAAAACTGCAAAACAACGGATCCAGTATGTGACGCATGCAAGCGCATCTTACCGCGATTCCATTGAAAATGCATTGAAATGATAACACTTTTGTCAAAGATCCAGTCAGATGCGTTTTGCGTTTTTATGACATCCGTCAAAAAAACACTGATGTGAAAGCAGCCTCACTTTCCTCTGAAGAGTCAGCACAACCGATTGCGGCCACAGACCGTGTTGGAGATCCTGTCAGCCTGGTGTGTGACACTGGGAGACTCAGGAAGATCTGTTAAGGCTGTGTGCACACTGTATTTTTATCATGTTTTCTAGTGCAGTTTGCTCACAAAACTGGAAGCAATGAGACGCCTTAAGGGATTGCTGCAGTCATTCCCAGCAAATCCTATGGATTTAAAAAATGCTGTGCACAAACTGAGTTTTTTTTATACCCACGGATTTACCCGCGGATTTTCCACTGCGGAATTAATGAGCATGTCACTTCTTTTCCGCAGGTAAAATAATAGTAAGATAATGGTAAAAATCAGCAGGGACCAAGTTGCGGAAAATCTGCGCCAAATCCGCGGTAAAACTGCATGTGGATTTCGTTCCGGTCTTGGTGTGTTTTTTTACTGCGGGTGCGGGATTCTTTAAGCGGGTCTGTTTTTCTCTTAAAGGGAACCGGTTACCCCCAATATGCGATCTGACATATTAGCAGATGCATATTTGCCCTAATAGCAGCTCCCTACCCATCCCTGTGCTGTAATATTGTGTAATATAAAAGTAATAAACGTTTTATTACTTTCATATTTCCTATATAAATTATAGAGCCGCTGGCCCCATGGGCGGCGCCTTGCCCTGTGGGCGTCTGCATACTTTCCGTGTTACCACGCCCCTGTGGGCGTGATACCATGGAGTCAATGGGCGACGTCCCTGTCGCTCATTCTATCCTGCGCACGTTTACACTTACTATTGCGGTAGGCTTCTCTTCCGGGTTCTTCTTGTCAGTTTCAGATGCGTATTGCGCATGCGCAGTGCGCATCTGGAGCCAGCGAGTGAACACCCGGAAAAGAAGCCTGCCCAATAGTAAGTATAAACGTGCGCAGGATAGAATGAGCGACGGAGACGTTGCCCATTGACTCCATGGTATCACGCCCACAGGGGCGTGGTGACACGGAAAGTATGCAGACACCCATAGGGCAAGGCACCACCCATGGGGCCAGCGGCTCTATAATTTATATAGGAAATATGAAAGTAATAAAACGTTAATTACTTTTATATTACACAATATTACAGCACAGGGATGGGTAGAGAGCTGCTATTAGGGCAAATATGCGTCTGCTAATATGTCAGATCGCATATTGGAGGTGAGAGGTTCCCTTTAAGACATACTCACTTTCTAGTGCGCACATAGCCTGTGTTTTTCTTTCCAGATTTGGTGAAGAAAATAATCTGCAGCATGTCAGTTCTTTCAACATTTTTGCCTGCGTTTTTCACCATTGAAAATAATGAAAAAGACATGCAAAAAAACCACATCGAAAGAGCGCCATATTGCTTATTTTTGCGCTGCATTTTTCCTGCCAGGAGGTGCAGAAATGGTGCAGAAATTTCTGCAACCAAATACTCAATGTGTGCACATAGCCTTAGGCTACTTTCACACATCAGTTTTCTGTATTCAGGTACAGTCCTTTTTTTTTCCGTATCCAACGTTTCCGGTTTTTTCGTGCAAACCGGACCCACCGGATCCGTTTTATTCCGGATCCGGCCAACCGGATCCGATTAAAAACGGATCCGGTGGGTCCGGTTTGCATCCGTTTTGCATCCGTTTGGTCCGGTTTTTGACGGATCCGGTTTTTAAACACTAAACAAACAATTAACGTGTTCCGTATTCTGATTGGCTATTGGGAAAATACGGTATATATACAGTATTTTGAAGCATATATGACAGAATGCAGACAGAGACAAGCAGAAGCCATGGATGTTATTCTTGAAAAGATCACAAAGATCACTGCTGATTTTACATTTGAGGCAAATCGCTTGGGTATCATCGTCAGAGAAAAGGAGCGACAGCGACATCGACGCTTTTGGATCCATCCCCTGACTGCCCAGAGACTGACACGTGGGGTGTTTTCAACCCTATACCTGGAGCTCCGTGGAAACCATGAAAAATTCACAAGCTATGTCCGGATGGCAGTGAATAATTTTGACGTCCTCCTTGGCCTTGTTGCGGACCACATACGTAAAACGGACACCTACTGCCGTTACTCTATAACACCCGAGGAGCGTTTGCTGGTTACGCTTAGGTAAGCTTTTTTTTTTAATTGTATCCTCCTGTTAAATTGACTTTTAACTGTAATGTGTTTGCTATTATTTTTTTTTAATTATTGTCTTTCCTTTACAGATTCCTTGCAACTGGAGAGTCACTTTCGTCCCTTCACTACCAGTTTCGACTAGGAATTTCCACCATCTCGGGAATCATTAGAGACACTTGCCGAGCCTTGTGGGATTGTCTACAGGAGGATTTCATACCACAGCCCACCAGGGACAGATGGCTGGCAATTGCCGAACAATACTACAACATTTGTCAGTTTCCAAATTGCCTTGGCTCAGTGGACGGCAAACATATAAGAATTGTGAAACCTGCAGCTTCGGGGTCTGAATACTACAACTATAAAAAGTATTTCTCAATTGTCCTAATGGCAATAACGGATGCGGACTACAAATTTATCTCAGTGGACATTGGCGCATATGGGAGATCAAATGACTCTCAGGTCTTTAAAATGTCCCCAATGGGGCGGCGAATCTATGGTAATACTTTTGATTTCCCTCCTGCAAGACCTCTTCCTGGCACATGTGAGCCCCCAATGCCCTTTGTTTTTGTGGCCGACGAAGCCTTTCAACTCTCACAACATCTATTAAAGCCATATGCAAGCCGTGGATTGACGCAAACACAAAAAATATATAATTACCGATTATCCAGAGCTAGAAGAATGGTGGAATGCTCCTTTGGGATACTAACCAGCAAATGGCGAGTGTTGTTAACAGCGATTAATTTAAACATTGAAACTGTTGATGAGTTAGTCAAAGCATGTGTGGTACTACACAATTTTGTTTTAACAAAGGAACCTTTGTCCTTGGATGACCAGAGTGTGGAATCCACCTCTTTGAGTGACTACACCAGTCCTGGATTTAGGGTACGCTCACACGAGCGTATAACTCGCATGAGTATCGGACCGCATCACTCGGTGTGGCCGCACACTCTCCGGACAGGAGCATGTCAGCCGCATAGAAATACATGCAGCTGAGCCGCTCCTGTCAGCAGAGAAGCTAGGCGCGCCGGGTGATGCGGTCCGATACTCATGCGAGTTATACGCTCGTGTGAGCGTACCCTTAGGAGTAGTGTTGCCTGTTCAACAATACGTGACAAATATGCTGACTATTTTGTGTCCCCAGAAGGTAGAGTAGATTGGCAAGATCAAATGGTATAAGATTTGTCTTTATGTTTTATAAGAAATAAAAATAGTTAAAAATAAATAAAAAAAATATCTTGTTAACCTTGGTAATTTTAATCTTTGTATATCTTTAAAAATTTGTAATTTTTACACCGTCAAATTATAACAGGTTATGTTTTTGTATTACCTTATTATTAACTGAACTTGCAAAATAATATTCCACCCCAAAAAAAACAAGAACAAATAAATACATTTCAACTAAAATGTTTTATTTTTTATTACATACATAAATAAATTATAAATTAGTATATCTTGGGCTTGGGGTGGAGATAGTACTGGAGGGGCTGTCAGATGGGAACACATGCACAGTGGGAGTATGGAGGGTGGAAAGTGGTGTTGGTGGTGGGGAAGTAACAGAACGTGAAGGTGTGGTTGAGAAACCAAGAGGGAAAACAGGAGATGGGATGGGATGTGTTAAGGATTGTGGGATTGAGTGGAGGGATTGGGAGACAGAAGAGGTGGCGGGTGAATTAGAGGCTTGTGTTGGGGTCATGATGGGTGTGGAAGGCGAGAGGTGGTAGTGGGTAGGAAGTGTAGGGGCAGATGTGGTTGGGAGCTGGTACTGGGCAGCAGGCTGGTACTGGGCAGCAGGGGGAGTAGGGACAATGGCTGGAGGGGGGGCAGGTGCTGGACGAGGGGTGGGTGGAGGTGGTTGGGAGGAAACCTGCGCCAGAGCCTGCTGTGTGGCTTGCATTACATGCATCTGCTGGTCAGGAGATAGCTTTTCCATGCGCTCGAGTATGGCTTGAAAAAAACAATGATTGGGTGATTTACTTGCATCTAAATGCAGCCTGTCCAGACGCGTGCACAATTCGTGTGTATTTTTATCCATAGAGGCCTTCATGAAGCTAAAACCAGAACTAGATTGTTCTGCTAATAATTTAGTGGCGTTCTGGAAGGCTGCATTTAGATGCAAGAACTCGGGCGCATAGCTCCTATCCTGACCCCTATGACGCTGACGCCCAGAACCCAAAGGTGTTCTACTGAGGGCAGCAGTATCAGAGGGGTGGGGTAGGGGAAAAGCTATCTCGTCACCAGCAGCTTCAGGTAATGAAGTCTCACCGGAAGCTCCAGCGCAGGTGGATGGGACAGATGTAGATGAAAGGGAAGGTTCAGATGGGTGGGGTCTGTGCCTGTGTTCCCCAGTGGCGGACTGTTCAGGGATCGCTCCTGACGGGTTCGATGCAGGCTCCCGAGTGCTGCAGACGGTGCTGTTAAAAAGAGGAAAAACAAAACAATAATTAATTTAATTGCTATACATTGGTACTGACTAAAAAAAAAAAGGTCAGACATAAACTATTATACTTTGTACATATTGTGGGGAATATTTACCTTCTGCACACCATAGTTGTCCGGAGGAACGACAACGCTCTAAAATAACGGTATTTCGATCTGCGTCCTCCGGATCCACTCGGGGCCTGCATCTCTTGATTCAACTCCTTTTTGAAGCGATCCCTGATAGACCGCCACCGCTTCTGAAGTTTGTCACCTGTAAGTGGAAAGCACAAAGTGGTTAGTATACAACACATTACATCCTGCAGCATAACCTACTGAACTGTGAATACTTACGCGCTTTCTTCTGGGCCCGAGAATTGAGCTCCTCCCAACCTTCTATCGCTGCGTGGCATACCTCGTCCCAGAGTCGACGGGTTACGATAGTATCAGCGTGGCGGCGGTCAGCCATGTTCCACAGCGGCTCCCTCTCTCTAACTTCATCGATGAGGAGGTCGATGTTGATACATCCAGCCTCCTCACCGTCAGAATCGGGAGCACGCTGTGATGCCTGTTCAAAGAAAGAAAAAAAATAAAAAAAAATATTAGACAGCAATTCACACAGACATGAAACAAAAAAAAAATGTTATTTTCTTACACTATGACCACCGCCACCTCGACGCCGACCCTGAGACGGTCTTGGAGGAGCTCTATCGTGAGCCCTAGAAGTGGAAGCCTTTAGTGAAGAAAAAAACAAACCATTATTTACTTTTATGTGTTTGGTGTGCTGTGGTAATCAATTCATGTATGAAACTTACACTCTGACCGCCCGCTCCGTGGATTTCTCCACCCCTTTCGTCCACTTCTGGCAGCACCTCCTGTGATGTTTCTGCAACCTGTGGAATTTTTTTTTTTTAAAAACTTTTTTTTTTCTTTAAAAAAAAAAAAACAAAAAAAAAAACAAAAATACCTCAGTTTGTGAACAGGAGGGAGGGCTACCAGAAGACGACATCGCTTGTTTTTTTTACAGGCCTCGCTTCAACAGCAACTGGCTGGACCACAAGAATAGCTGACCGCAACACTGCACCTGTAAAAAAAAAAAAAAAAAGTCTAAGTACATGTACGCAGCTCAGAACAGTGATCTGTGGACAGTACTGTGGACATTACCTCAGGAACACTGTACTCCCCCAACCGCACACAGGGACAGGACAGACCTCGATTCAACAGCAACTGGCTGGACCACAAGAATAGCTGACCGCAACACTGCACCTGTAAAAAAAAAAAAATATGTCTAAGTACATGTACGCAGCTCAGAACAGTGATCTGTGGACAGTACTGTGGACATTACCTCAGCCCAGGAACGCTGTACTCCACCCACCGCACACAGGGACAGGACAGACCTCGATTCAACAGCAACTGGCTGGACCACAAGAATAGCTGACCGCAACACTGCACCTGTAAAAAAAAAAAATATGTCTAAGTACATGTACGCAGCTCAGAACAGTGATCTGTGGACAGTACTGTGGACACTGGACTGGAGGACAGCAGAACTTGAAGGCAGGAACGAACGGCAGGAAGTGTGTAGAATGTGCAGAAGGCTTTTATATGTTTTGTGATGAAAAAAAAAAAAAAAAATTGCGCATGCTCTGTTTACCAAACCGGATGCGGTGGCCGCATCCGGTTTAAACCGCATCGCGCCGGATACGGCATGCATAGACAATCATTGTAGACAATGCCGCATTGTGCCGGATCCGGCACAATGCGGTTTTTTTAAGGGGCAAAAAAACGTTACATGGAACGTTCTATCCGGCCGCCGCATTTATTTATTTTGCCGCATCCGGAAAAAAACGGATGCACCGCAAAGCCATCAGGTACAATCCGGTTACAATGCAAGACTATGGGGATAAACCGGATGCGATACCGGATCCGGTTTACCCTTTTTTTTCCGGATTGTACCTGATGGGAAAAAACTGATGTGTGAAAGTAGCCTTAGAGCTGCACATGAGATCTGGGCAGGGTGAGGGGCAAAGCTACAGCTGAGCTCTGCTACCTTGGTTTCTCCTTGTGTGAGCAGGGGGAATGTTCAGGGCAGAGTGAGGGGGGCTACGGTTAAAGCCCTGCTCCATGGGTCCCTGGCTGTCAGAGCAGAGGGAACACTGGGGCTCAGCCTGTCAGGAGGGCGGATACGCCTTTCACCGGCCTCCTGGTTGTGTCTGAGGGATAGGGGCTGAAGGAGGGGGGAACTGAGACCTGCAAACAAGGAGCCAGCCCTCACCTTCATGCTGTGCGGCATGTGAATTAGCAACAGGAAATGTTTCTAGATCCAATAGGCAGAAAAGAGTAATTACAACAGGGAAGGGGCATAACAAAGGAGAGGCAGCCCAGTCGTGGCAATCTTGTTAACCCCTTCGGTGCCCTCCAACTCTGCTGCATGACCCACAGATCTAGTTGAGCTCCTGTCTGTACGGACACAGCTCTGCTGCATGCACAGATCCAGTCCGGCTCCTGTCGATACAGACACAGCTCTACTGCACGACCCACAGATCCAGTCCGGCTCCTGTCGATACAGACACGGCTCTACTGCATGACCCACAGATCCAGTCCGGCTCCTGTCGATACAGACACAGCTCTACTGCATGACCCACAGATCCAGTCCGGCTCCTGTCGATACAGACACAGCTCTACTGCACGACCCACAGATCCAGTCCGACTCCTGTCGATACAGACACAGCTCTACTGCACGACCCACAGATCCAGTCCGACTCCTGTCGATACAGACACAGCTCTACTGCACGACCCACAGATCCAGTCCGACTCCTGTCGATACAGACACAGCTCTACTGCATGACCCACAGATCCAGTCCACCTCCTGTCGGTACAGACACAGCTCTACTGCATGACCCACAGATCCAGTCCGGCTCCTGTCGGTACAGACACAGCTCTACTGCACGACCCACAGATCCAGTCCGGCTCCTGTCGGTACAGACACAGCTCTACTGCATGACCCACAGATCCAGTCCACCTCCTGTCGGTACAGACACAGCTCTACTGCACGACCCACAGATCCAGTCCGGCTCCTGTCGGTACAGACACAGCTCTACTGCACGACCCACAGATCCAGTCCGGCTCCTGTCGATACAGACACAGCTCTACTGCACGACCCACAGATCCAGTCCGGCTCCTGTCGGTACAGACACAGCTCTACTGCACGACCCACAGATCCAGTCCGGCTCCTGTCGATACAGACACAGCTCTACTGCACGACCCACAGATCCAGTCCGGCTCCTGTCGATACAGACACAGCTCTACTGCACGACCCACAGATCCAGTCCGGCTCCTGTTGATACAGACACAGCTCTACTGCATGACCCACAGATCCAGTCCGGCTCCTGTCGGTACAGACACAGCTCTACTGCATGACCCACAGATCCAGTCCACCTCCTGTCGGTACAGACACAGCTCTACTGCATGACCCACAGATCCAGTCCGGCTCCTGTCGGTACAGACACAGCTCTACTGCATGACCCACAGATCCAGTCCGGCTCCTGTCGGTACAGACACAGCTCTACTGCACGACCCACAGATCCAGTCCAGCTCCTGTCGATACAGACACAGCTCTACTGCAGGACCCACAGATCCAGTCCACCTCCTGTCGGTACAGTCACAGCTCTACTGCATGACCCACAGATCCAGTCCACCTCCTGTCGGTACAGACACAGCTCTACTGCATGACCCACAGATCCAGTCCGGCTCCTGTCGGTACAGACACAGCTCTACTGCACGACCCACAGATCCAGTCCAGCTCCTGTCGGTACAGACACAGCTCTACTGCACGACCCACAGATCCAGTCCGGCTCCTGTCGGTACAGACACAGCTCTACTGCATGACCCACAGATCCAGTCCGGCTCCTGTCGGTACAGACACAGCTCTACTGCATGACCCACAGATACAGTCCGGCTCCTGTCGATACAGACACAACTCTACTGCATGACCCACAGATCCAGTCCAGCTCCTGTCGGTACAGACACAGCTCTACTGCATGACCCACAGATCCAGTCCGGCTCCTGTCGGTACAGACACAGCTCTACTGCATGACCCACAGATCCAGTCCGGCTCCTGTCGATACAGACACAGCTCTACTGCACGACCCACAGATCCAGTCCGGCTCCTGTCGCTACAGACACAGCTCTACTGCATGACCCACAGATGCAGTCCGGCTCCTGTCGGTACAGACACAGCTCTACTGCACGACCCACAGATCCAGTCCGGCTCCTGTCGATACAGACACAGCTCTACTGCACGACCCACAGATCCAGTCCGGCTCCTGTCGCTACAGACACAGCTCTACTGCATGACCCACAGATCCAGTCCGGCTCCTGTCGGTACAGACACAGCTCCGCTCTACAGATTAAGACCAGCTCTTGACAGCATACACATAGCTTTGCTGCATGCACATCACACACAGCTCCACTACACACACTCACGGAGGCGGTATATTCCTAAAGAACAAAGAGCTGTGTTTATCAGAGCAGCTCCATGGCCCCCTGTACATACACTATGCCTCTGACTGCACACAGACACAACTCTGCCACATGAAAGCACTGAGCATGCCAGAGTCTGATCCAGCTTTACCCACCCAAGTGACCGATCACATGACCTGACATCATCATATGTCATCCCCTGTTATTGTCTATGGGGCCATGATGCTGGGGGAGTGGTGGCCATTTTCTTGTGGCTCATAGTATGTCCATAGGAGGCTCCCAGAATCCACCGTGCTTCCTGCTATCCACATCCAGTTTGAGGGGAGATATTTTTTGTTGTTGTGGAGAATCCTTTTTTTTCAGGATACAAGGTAAGAAACAAGAATGAGAGGGGCACATTTTTATCATATGGATGCCTAGAGGGTGCAGGACATTGTGAAGAAGTGGCTCATTGACAGCCAGAAGTTAAAGGTCTGACAGAATGAATTACAGGTTGGAGGTCTCCTATACAGAGATATATCTGGGAGACTGATGGCCCCAAATCCCCAGCTTTTGCATATTAGAGCCCACTCCCTGGTGACTTAGATCCCTGACCAGTAACTGGCCCTTGACTAATCACTGATGACCCAGATAATGATCGTACTAGGGCATCTGAACACTGAAAAGGTTTACAAAGGGTTTTACAGTTTTCATAAAACCTCTGTGGGCTGAAAAATAAAATACTTGTTTCATGGAGGTTTAGCACCTACAGTATCTTAAGGGATTATGAGAAATGTCCTCTAGGGTTTTGTCATCTTTAGGGGTTAATTATATTGCACAAGTGACCATACGGGATAGTTTTTGGCTACATCTTTGGCCTCTTTCACACATCCGTGTCTCCGGTACGTGTTTGGTCCGTTTCCTCACGTACCGGAGACGCGGGCATATGTAGACCCATTAAAATAAATGGGTCTGCGCTCACGTGTGTGTTCTGCCATGGATCGTGTGTCCATGTGGAGCATACATGTCTTGTTTTCTCCGGCATCATGGGTGTCACACGTAACGCAAACGGACCACACGGAGGTGTTCCGTGTGACACACACCAGAGAAAACACATGTGTCTGTGAAAAAAATAACAAAACTTTACTCACCTTCTCCAGCCCTGCTGTCTCTGCCGTTGCTGTCACTTGCTTCCGACCGCCACTCATTATGGTCATTGCATTTTCACTTCACTGCAGGCGGGAAGCAGCAGCAGCGGGGAGTCGGCAGGACCGGAGACCGAATATCAGCACCACGGACAGGTACGCCAGAGACAGGTGAGCAGAACGTTCCCGTTCTCCATGTGTTATCACGGATAACACACGGAGAACACACGTGTGCCATAAAAACGGCACACGGAGGACAATACGCACCTTTGACATGTCCGTGAAAAGCGTGCGTGATTTTCACCGACGTGTGAAAGAGGCCTCTGGTGGTCTAAGTGTCACATTCATGGTGTTATCCCTGGTGAATTAGGTGTTTAGCCCCCTCATCCCTGGTGTCCACCAATAAGGCTATGTGCGCACGTTGCGTACAGTTCACTGCAGAAATTTCTGCAGCAATCTGAAGAGCACATGTGCGCTTTAAATCGCTACAGAAATGTCCGTAGTGAAGCCGATTCCATGCGCTCTGCCTGCAGCTCCTGCCATAGACAGAGCAGGAGCTGCCGGCAAAGCGCACGGAAGAAGTGACATGTCACTTCTTTTTACGCAGCGCTTCGGCAGTAGCCGAAGCGCTGCGCTCTAAAACGCCACGTGCGCACGGCCCCTGCACAATCTCCATAGACTGTGCAGGGGACGCAGGACGCATGCAGTTACGCTGCGCTACAAAGCGCAGCGTAACTGCATGTATTTACGCAACGTGCGCACATAGCCTAAGTCTCCTCCAAGCATATATCGATGGAAGTGACACAGAGATCAGTGAGTTGGTGATTATCAGTACTGGGACAGAGGGTGTTCATTAGTTGTCAGAGGCCTTCCTTATAATCACTAAGTCAATAATAAACATCTCAGCCCAGCAATGTATGTCCCAATTTCTACAAATACAATATAGTGAATGATTCCCCCAGAACAAAGCATGCTGGGAGATGTAGTTGTTACTTCACGTGAAGAACAGTGCAGTGAGCAGATCTACGTGGAGAAATATTCATTTTGGGCCCTATTGTCTATGGAGGTTGCCAGTCTCCTTTGCCATATATGGCTAGGTTCACATTTCCGTTGATTTGCATCAGTCACATGCGTTGCTTGACGCTTGTGACTGATGCGTTGTACAACAGGTGACAAGAATTGGAATTCATTGTTACGAGAAAGCGGATTCCGTTGTAAAACGAGTGATCGTTCACAATAGCCAGCCGCCGGCTTTTGAGAGCGATCAGCTGATCTCTCGGCCGCCGGCATTTGAGAGTGCAGTCGCTCTCAGAAGCTGGTGGCCAGGAGATCAGCTGATCTCTCTCATAAGCCGGTCGCTGGCTTTTGAGAGCGATCAGCTGATCGACCGGCTTATGAGAGCGATCAGCTGATCTCCCAGCCGCCGGCTTTTGAGAGCGACTGATCGCTCTCAAAAGCCAGCGGCCAGGGGATCAGCTGATTGCTCTCATAAGCCGGCCACCGGCTTTTGAGAGCGATCAGCTGATTGCCCGGCGGCCGGCTTCTGTGAGCGATCAGCTGATCTCCTCAAAAGCCGGTGGCCGGGAGATCAGCTGATCGTTCGGCCACCAAGAGCATGCGCAGCGAAATCAAAAGGTTTCCGCTGCTCAAAAAATGTTGCATGCTGCGTACCTGCCGCCCGACGGTCAGTCGTTCCACGACTGATCAGTCGGGCGGCAGATGCAACGCAAGGACATCAGTCGCAATCCACCGCTCATGCAAGTCATGGAAAACAACGGAATCCGCCAAACGGATTGCGTTGTTTATCAAAGCGGCGGATTGTGACTGATCATAAACAATGGAAATGTGAACCTAGGCTAACAAGACACCAGTGTTATAAACCAGGGTTATAAATAGTCTATAGGGGGAGGCTGATATAGAATTTGTGTTGGGTGTAGAAACTTCAAGTTACACCTCTGACACCTGGTTAATTTTCTAATACAGTGTCACCAAGCACAAATCATGGATGAATTTGAGGACGATATGACTGATAAGATACTGCACCTCACCCTAGAAATGATCTACTTGCTGACAGGCGAGGTGAGGAATTCTGGGAATTCTAATTTTACCTTTTACCTAACATGACATACCTATGTAGTAATAATTGGTCTCTTCATATCCAGGACTGCACTGTAGTTAAGAAGACATCTGGTGAGTGCGTGACCCCCGTAAAAAGGAGGACCAGGAGCCCCAAAAAGGAGACATCATCTGATTCGCCACTACATAAGAAAAGCAATGAGCAGAAGATCCTAGACCTCACCAAAAAGATCATTGAGCTGGTAACTGGAGAGGTGAGCTCTACTGGGACATTATACAGTAACACAAGGTTTGTGTCTGTATGTTGGTTGTTGACTGTATCATTGTGTGTCAGGTTCCTATAAGATGTCAAGATTTCACTGTCCATTTCTCCATGAAGGAGTGGGAGTATGTAGAAGGACACAGGGATGTGTACAAGGATGTAATTTTGGAGAACCACCAGCCTCCAACATCACTGGGTAAGAGGAAATCAGTCTCTGTTTTAGAGAGCTGGATTAAATAATATACATTGGGTGTTATAGTGTGGTCTATAGAGGAATAATGGAGTTCTTCATCTCTTGCTCCCAGAAAAGAGTACACCTATCTCAGATGGAGCAAAACAAGCTACAGGCTGCTGCAAGGATGTTTTATTTTCATTTTCTTTATAGATAAAGAAATATAACATATATATTTTTTTTATAGATATTTCTGGGAATAAAAAGTCTCCTATAAGACCTCATGACTTGACCTCCTCTTCAGAGTCCATAAAGAAGCAGTTCAGATCATTTAAACCAGACCAAAAGACTAAAACTATACAACCTGAAAAAGAACCTGAAGAAGAACAGACTTCTGATTCTGATCATATACAATTGAGTGGTGAAGGACATCCTAATGCCAATTTTATATTCAATGATGATGCACAACTATATCCACCTTCTCTTATGAAAAAAAAATCAGTTTCAAGTTTCATAGATACAAGCCTTCATATACCTACACATGATACACAAACCCTTTCTAGTATGGAGGAATCCAATTCAAGTCAAGAAGGAAGCCTCACAGACGTCCTTCTTCGTACCTCTGGTTATCCATCTATCTATATCAAGGAAGAATCGTCATGGGATGAAGAAAATCTTATTTACATACCTACAGATGATGTAGAGTATCCATCTAGTCATATGAAGGAGGAACTAGTCTCATGGGAAGAAGGAGAGCACTTCAACAATGGATTATATGCTCCCACAGACATAACACAACCCTATTTATCTACCCGTATAAGTATGGAATCAGTCTCTTTCGACGAGTTAGCCTATAACATAGGGTACAGCCAGTTTCCCAAATATCAAAAAGCTCCAATGGGTCAGAAACTGTATGCATGTACTGAATGTGATGAGTATTTCCTAAGTAGTTCTCAGCTATTTATCCATCAGAGATTACACTCCAGACAGAAGTCCTACAGCTTTGCTGAAGAGGACGACATAGTCCATCAGGAAAAAATTCACTACAATGAGCGACCCTTCCAGTGCTCCGAATGTGGCAAACAATTTCTTGAAAAAGGAAAGCTAGCCCGTCATGTAAAATCTCATACGGGGGAGAAGCCATATGCATGTTCACAATGTGATAAAAGATTCCTTGAGAATTGGAAGTTAATCCGGCACCAAAAAACACATATGGGAGAGAAGGCGTACAGCTGTTTTGAATGTGGAAAACAATTCTCTGAAAAGGTTAAATTAATCAACCATCAAAGGATTCACTCAGGACAGAACAATTTTATCTGCTCAGAGTGTGGAATAGAGTTTATGGATAGGTCATCACTTCTGGTCCATCTTATGAAGCACACTGGAGGGAAACCTTTTCAGTGTTTGGAGTGTGGAAAACTTTTTGGTTCTAAGTCCTCACTCTCTCAACACAAGATGATCCATTCTAGAGAACATCACTACCTTAGCTCTGAATATAGTGAGCAACCTAATGATTTCCCAGAATGTTCTGAGACCAGGAAAAATGAAATGAGAGATAAAATCCACGAGTGTTCGGAATGCAGAAAGTGTTTTTCAAGCAATTCTTTACTCATCATACATCAGCGATCTCATACAGGGGAGAAACCTTTCAGATGTTCAGAATGTGGGAGATGTTTTGCCATCAATGCTCAACTGGTGAAGCATCTAAGGACTCATACTGGTGAGAAGCCATTTGAATGTTCTGAATGTGGAAAAGGTTTATCATCAAATGCGGAGCTTGTTGCTCACTGGAGAATTCACACAGGAGAGAGACCTTATAAATGCAGCGAATGCGGAAAATGTTTTGGTATGAAGTCATCACTGACAGAACATGTCAGAATCCACACAGGAGAAAAACCCTATCTATGTTCTGAATGTGGAAAGTGTTTTGCAGGAAAATCAACACTGCTTAAACACAAGAAGATCCACAAAGAAGTGAAGGAACATGTTTGTTCCCTTTGTGGGTTGTGTTTCATGGATAAGTTCTCATTTGCCACACATAAGAGAACTCACCAGATTATGGACAAGGAGATCAAGCTTTACATATGTTCCGAATGTGGAAAATGTCTAAGACACAAGTCTTCCCTTGTTATACACCAACGCAGTCACACAGGAGAGAAGCCATTTTCTTGTCTAGAATGTGGCAAATGTTTTATAAGTCAGTCGAAAAGAGCGGCCCATCGGAGAATTCACACTGGAGAAAAACCTTATGAATGCTCTTTGTGCAGAAAGCGGTTTAGACTTTCTTCACATCTCAGTAGACATAACAAAATCCATGCACAGAAAAAATAATTTGTGTTAGGCTATGTTCACACAACGTCTTTAAAACTCGGGCAAACCCAACACGTTTTTCAAGCAGAAAATGCTTTAGGAAACGCTAGAGGTTTTTTTTTTATATTTCTTGGAGGATGTTCCCATGGTTTTTGTGAAGTCTTTTGTTACTGTTGTTTTCCATTAGTTTTTTTTTTCAGATTATTGTATAATGAAGAAAGGGTTTTTTTTTAAGCAAAAACTATAGCAAAACGCTCCATAAAGTGTCTGGGTGTTTTTTTTAGTTTTTCCCATTCACATGTATTGTACAGTTCAGAGCCTCTGCTTAGCGGAAAATGCCAGAAGAATAAAAAGGTCACTTCTTTTAACCGCTTGGCATTTTTAGAAACTTAAATTGGTTAAAAGACATTAAAAAGCCTGAACATATGAACTGCAAGTCGTTTTTACATATAATTGTTAATGTTCATTCTTTTGAACATTTTTGGATAGTTTTTTCAGGTAGTGTTCGCCTGAAAAAGACGTCGTGTGCACATAACCTTAGATGTAAATCACTTATGTTTTCATGTCCGAGTCAACATCTAGAAGAAAAGCCATCTAAGCTGAACCTAAATGATCTTTCTTTTGGATGTTCACCATGACATCTTGGAAGTCCATCTTATTAATGGTCCATTATAGAGAAACTGCCACTTAGTTCAGGCTGTTACTAGGATAGAAGCTGAAATAGTGATAGAAGAGAACTGCCTGTAGTATTTTGTGTAGCACTGATGAGTGGGGCAAAGAACTTGAAATGTTGACTAAACCTACGAGGAATCGCCTAACAATTAGCAAAAGCAGGATGTTTTGTTTGTGTCTTTCTTCACTTGTTTTTGCTTCTGCATGGTGAAGATCACACAAAGGAGTGCAGAAAATCCAATTATTGTTTTTTTGTTGTACTGTAAGATTGACTGCTCATCAGAAATTGACTGTATATATAACAATTATCTGAGATAAGCCCATTTCATCGTCATGCAGGATTGGCTTGTAGGTACAGCATGATGACACCTTATTAATACTAATAACTACTAAAATAACGTTTCTGTAGCTACATAGTAATAACAATAAAATACTGTGCCATCTATTCCTCTTGCACTGTCTATGACTCCCACACTGGCAGAATTGTTATTTAATGGGAAATGCAAATTTTTGTGAAAACACCAAAGTAGTGATTGATCGTTTCTCCCTCAAAGGCGACACGTTAGTGAAATTTTTGTTCAGTCAGTGGCCCCCTACCCAACTAGACATAAGTATCTTTCATGTATTTTCCGTACAGTAAAATATCTTTCTACCATTATAGTCAGTAGATAGAAAATCAGTGGTTGGCACCGTTAATTTCTAGCGGTGGTGACGAGCGAGTGTAATCGTTACTATTCGTTACTCGCACGGATAGTACGGTATTCAGGTTACTCATTACATTGCGCATTTTTGTATACTCACCTCGCGATATTCGTATGTCCCGTCCAGTAGGTTTGGCGCCTGATTTGCAGCCACTAAACATGCTGGGCTTCTTAACCAGAGTAATGCGGCAACCATCTTGGTTGTGGCATTACTGTGATTGGCTGGCCGGGCTTCATACTTATTGATCACTGGCGCTGGCGTGGGGGGAGAAAGAAATGCATGCAGGCAGTCTTCAGGCTCTCCCCATTCAGTTTCATCACTTTCCCATCCCCAGACCTCTTTCTTGGGTCCAGCTGAAAATTACTCTCATTTCCCATTGACTTGCATTGTACTCGCTATTTGGAATGAATATGCTAGTATTACAAAGTATTTGCTATGAGTATAGCGATAAATATTTCGGTACTCGCTCATTACTAGCTAACAATAAAGCTTATGTCAAATAGCAAGCTTTCCAGATTATACATTTGCCTCAGATATAGTTATACACTACAACACAGGAATATTGCAGTGATGATGTGAAGCAGAACTGGCCATATGGAAAGAGGAGAACACGGTTGGAGCAGTGAATATAGGAGCTGGTCATAAGTAAGGAGTGTCAAAGTTGTGTTAAAAGAGAAAAGATCAGCTCACCATCGACTAGCTTGTTTGGGAGGAATCACAGCAAATGCCGAGAGCCGTCCAGGAAGCAATAGTAAAAGCAAGGAAAGATGTTCCAGCAAAGACAGCAGGTAATGAAGCAAAATCCACTTTAAAGTCCATTAAAAATATGCATAGGTAAACCGCTGTACCAATCTTGGACGTACCAATCTTGGACGTACCTACGCATTTCGGCATTAAGCCTTAAGGCCACTTCACACATAACGAGATCGTAAACGAGATCGTTACTACGTCACAGTTTCTGTGACGCAAGAACGACTTCAATTGCGATCTCGTCACGTTTGACACGTACCAACGATTCACCCCCTGCTGCGAAATCGCTGATCGATGCCGAACAGCTTGGGCCATTTCTGGCTCGTTGGAGTCCTGCTGGGCTGCATGAATCTGTATGTTTGACACCCTATTAACGATTTCGTTGACGACCTAGATGAGATGCACGAAGGCGTGTTGTTGCGTCCCCGTTTCCGCGCCCCTCTCTGCACCGATTGGTTAGCTCCAGGTGCAGGTGCGGCTTCGATCCGAAAAACACACCAACAAAGCGACCGGGTACAATGGACGAAGGAATCAGGGTGGAGACGCAGGTTCTATCTCAAAGCAAAGCGCAAAAGAAGTGACAAAGGGTGACGCGATCCAAAATTTAACCGCTAGATACGCCCCCTGCATGCCCAATCAGAACGCAGTATTGGCCGCCAATGAAAGCGGAGGGGGGTATGGAAAAGGCGACGCAAATGCACGCCTACGTGACTCACTGCATTTTACTATGCCCCTAATGGGATTGGAATCGTTAACATAGTTGCTGTGTGACAGGGTCCCAGCGATTTGAAAGATCGTTATACGGGACGCATGCTCGTTCATAAACTCGTTATGTGTGACACCCAACATGCGATTTCAACAACGACTCATAAACGATCCAGAAAGTGTGACGTAGTTGCGATCTCGTTCACGATCTCGTTATGTGTGACTGGACCTTTAATCAAGGTTCTCTTTTATTGTCTGATTGACATCTTGTCCATGGTTGAAAGAGTTGTAGAAGTTCCAATTAGGGGCGCAATAAAACTTTTACGCCCCTTATCTATGAACTGCTTCAACGTTTAGGGTACCTTCACACTTAGCGATGCAGCAGCGATCCGACCAGCGATCTGACCTGGTCAGGATCGCTGCTGCATCGCTACATGGTCGCTGGTGAGCTGTCAAACAGGCAGATCTCACCAGCGACCAGTGAACAGCCCCCAGCCAGCAGCGACGTGCAAGCGACGCTGCGCTTGCACGGAGCCGCCGTCTGGAAGCTGCGGAGACTGGTAACTAAGGTAAACATCGGGTATGGTTACCCGATGTTTACATTAGTTACCAGCGCACACCGCTTAGCTGTGTGCGCAGGGAGCAGGGAGCCGCGCACACTGAGCGCTGGCTCCTTGCTCTCCTAGCTACAGTACACATCGGGTTAATTAACCCGATGTGTAATGCAGCTACATGTGCAGAGAGCAGGGAGCCGCGCACACTGAGCGCTGGCTCCTTGCTCTCCTAGCTGCTGTACACATCGGGTTAATTAACCCAATGTGTACAGCAGCTACATGTGCAGAGAGCCGGAGCCGGCAGCACAGGCAGCGTGAGAGCTGCAGAGGCTGGTAACTAAGGTAAATATCGGGTAACCACCTTGGTTACCCGATGTTTATCTTGGTTACAAGCTTACCTCAGCTGTCAGACGCCGGCTCCTGCTCCCTGCTCGCTTCATTTGTCGCTCTCTCGCTGTCACACACAGCGATCTGTGTGTCACAGCGGGAGAGCGCCTTTGAAGAAAACGAACCAGGGCTGTGTGTAACGAGCAGCGATCTCGCAGCAGGGGCCAGATCGCTGCTCAGTGTCACACACAGCGAGATCGCTAATGAGGTCACTGCTGCGTCACAAAAAGCGTGACTCGGCAGCGATCTCGGCAGTGAGCTCGCTGTGTGTGAAGCACCCCTTACTCTTCCCCATATTGATAGCTCTCCTTCACATCACTTGTCTCATTTACTGCATTATTCCAAAGTCCTGTTATGTATATGTACCTGACACTATAGATATTGTGTTTAACAATAGTCTGGAAAGATTTCTATTTGGCATAATCTTATCAGCAATTAAAGGATGCCAACCACTGATCTCTTTATTTCCATGTCAGGAGTTGTGTGAAGATAAGTGTGAAGACAAAAGGTGCACTGCCACCATATATTGGCAATATTGGGGTCTCATGATCCCATTATGGTACACTGGTAAAAAGTATTAGATTGATCTGTGGCTGTATATGTATATGTGGGCAGCATTATTCCTTAAAGTTTTATGTGGATGGCTGATGCAAGCAGCTCACAATATAGAGAGCTGCATTTCTTTCCTTCTGGAGTGTGATTAGCAGAAAAGAAGACTACCATTTTTGTGATAAGTGGAGTTGTCACCTATTGGACATTTACTGTATTTGATCACGATATGCCATGAATGACTCGGATGGTTTTAGTTTCATTGTTCCGTTTTGGATTGATTCAGTCTGATATTGTGACCCTCAGACGAGAAGAGATTGTTTGTCTATGATCCAGACAGAAATAGGAATGTTAAGCTCCATAATTGGGTAAGAAGGCCCTAAAATGGGCGATTATTCACTAGAGTATTTCAGCAAGACTTCCATACTACAGGCATTTACCAACATTCTACTTACAAATGACTCCCAGCTACAAATGCAATATGTTAAAGGAGTTATCCCTACTTAGACAACTCCTTCTCAATCACAATATTTCCCCCCAGTAAAATAATGTCTATACTCACCTACAGTGCCGGCACCATTCCAGCGGGATTGGCACTGCCGCTCCCAGTGATTGTGTGACCTTTGTAGGTTACACGATCCCTGCGTCCAGTCAGCACTGACTTCACTCTCCCCTCCTTTCGATAAATCAGCACATCTGCAGGAACTGAGAGCTGTGGCTGCTCTCTTACTACCTTCAGATTTCAATTATGGCTGAAGAAGACAGTGCTGCCAGCGCTGATTGGCCCCAGTAAGCATATGAACAGCACCTGAGGTGAGTACAGATATTATTTTACTGGGGGAAAACATTATGATTGAGAAGAGGTTAGAGTAGTGGACAACCGTTTTACACTATTACTTCATTGCGCACCTCTCCAGCTGCCTCGCGGTTCACCGTCCAGCCCTCTTTCCACTGTGATGTGCCACATGCTTCTTCACTGTAGGCCAGAACTTATGGTCACATCCAGGCCTCAGAAGTCACCGGGTGTTGTAGGGTCATGACATACACCGTGACGTTATGACGAGCAGTGACCTCCAAGTCTCAATACGGCAAGAAGTCTTGGTCTGTAGTGAAGAGGCCGGAGATGTGGCACATGACAGCTAAAAGATAATGTCAGTATTAGTAAAGAGAAAAAAAATATGGCACCGCTCCTCTCTTGCTTTGCTGCTTGCATTTCGGTCTTTTTTTTTCTCCTGGATTCTTGTATAATTAGTATTCAAATATACTATCTTTGGATATTAATGTAGTATCTTTGGAAATAATCTGCAGATTAAGTATATTGAGAAAACGTTGGCCTAGGAATTTGGTATTTATACTTTCCACCTTTCTGATCCTAAAAAAAAAAAAAAAAAAAAGGTCCTTTCTCTGTAATGAAGAGGTTATTCAGGACACCAGAGTATTTGTGAAGATAATGGCATGTCATGAAGACCAGTGTACCACCTATGAATGCACTGATGGTAACGAGTCCTGAATTTGCCACAGAACTTATACAATGTCGCACTCTTATAAACTGCAATTTTTACTTTTTATTTATTTTTTTTTAAATCCTTGCAAAAAAAAATATCACAAATGTTTTTAGTCTATCAATAGTTCCATCTTTAAGTCAAACTGATTTCCTATGCGGATTCTTTGATATATGACTCATTTAAGAAAAAATCATCAGAGAAACCTTCACGCGAGTCTTCGGAGGAACCGGTACTTTGGTTGTGCCAACTGGTATGTAACACTCAACTGTCTGCCCTATGTAACATCTCCGTACTCCTGGGAGACAAAATGTCACAAAAATTTACCACTAGAAGTGCTGAAATAATACACCAGACTGTTTGTTTACAAGTTCATTGTATTAAAGGGGTCATCAACTACCTGGTCAACCACTTTTTAAATGAAACAGTCCCCCTAATTAAATAAAACCACCATACACTCGGCCCTAGCATTGCTCCTGTGATGTCGGCTCCGTGCCTCCCCTCAACTTATGCCACATGAGATCTGCAGCCAATCACCAGTAATTATTGGGCTCTTATTACTTCTACTTCTCTGGAAGACATGATCTTCAGACAAATGGAAGAAGTGAGAGTGCAGCAGCTCAAGAAAGACCACTGATTGTCTACAGGGTTAATTTGGCATAACTCTGACATGGAAGACCCTGAGACGACATTGCTCAAGCCACGTCCATACAGGAGTTGAGTGTAATGTATTATTTTACAAGACCGACTACTTTATTTAAAAAAGGGTTGGCCACGTAGTTTTAAATGGGAACACTCCTCCTCCCACCACTTAGCAGTGAATGACATGATGCTATGCATCTACAGTATCTACAGTAGCGTAAGTCACTGCAGAGTGGAAAGCACACTCCCTATAAATAGATGAGACATTTTGTTTGATTTATAACTGTTATTTTTAATTTAACAGTATGGCACCCTACTCCAAGGCTTGCAGACACAGCATTTGTAGGCCTGGTGGCACATGACTCCAAAACCGATAGGTACAATACAGGTTTATCTGTGATTAGTGATGAGCGGATACTAAATATCCGGGTTCGGATTATTCATACCAAATACTTAGTACCATTCCAGCAGTAAGAAAAGAAATTTCCAGCAAACTTGTCCAAGCAAAAAATCTTTTTTAAAAATAAAAAATCTTTATTTTAAATACTTAGTACCATTCCAGTATTCATCACAAATAACAAACCTAATGCAAGTTAATGGAGAAGCTAAGCATTTTTCTGGGAAATCTTCAAGAAAAATGCTCGGGTTCCCCATTGCTTTGCATTAGGGTCATTATTTATGACAAATACTGAAATAGTATTAGGAATTCGGAATAATTCTAGTTATACTGCTGATTGAGGTGAAGATTGAAATGGCGGTCCCCACCCCCACATTAGCAAGTCTTTATTTATTTTCATATATACACTTCTAAAAAAAATATTATTTTTACTTGGATTTTTAGTCCCCTTGAATCATCTGAATGCTTACACTATATACTGTAACACCACAGTTTTGCAGCATAGGACAAATCATGGTCTCCTATTCACAGGAGAGTCAAAATGGTAGTGATGGGAGTCTTTCAGTAGGCCCCAGCTGCCATGTTAACCTTTCGGGACCCTGCAGTTGCATTGTGGGGGACCAATGAGAGCTACACCAACAACTCCATTTAAATGCCACTGTCACAAATTGATAGCGGAATATAAAAACTGGGAAAAAAAATGTGGTTATAGAAATAACCAAAGAAAAAAACTACTTTTATGCACTTACAGTCATTAAGGTTTTTATTGTCTAAAAGTAACACGTTTTGAGGAGAATCCCCTTCAACGGATAAAAAGACAGCCATAACAAATGTAATGGGTGTATAAGCATATATGATATTCAAAAAAGGCTGGTGGTTGTCCTGACAGGAGCTTGTCAACTGCATAGAAATACATGAAGGTGACACGCTCCTGTCAAGAGAGCCGCCGGGAGGTGCGGTGCTCGCGCAAGTCACACACAATTGTGACTCCAACCTAATATGTATACACACTGTAAATGTGCGATATTTAGCAGTGCTCGGCTGCAACAACTGAGCAATGGACGGTGCTGCTTTGTTCTGCCATGTATATCGCCTAATTCTGTCCTCTGCAAGAGCAAGTTTCAGCTACTCAGTGAGGGTGACAGGTGTCAGATCCCCATCAACCTCATACTGATGGACTATCAAAAGGAATTTAAATGGTAGATATGCATGATTACTATACAAAAATATAGAGTTTGCTGAAATGAGTTAGTGTAGCCAGTCAAAATTTCCATTATTTCATTTTAATGCAGATTGTAACTTTGCTTTTCTATCTATAGTGGATTACTTAAAAGGCCTCTTTTAGGTGAAAATGTATAGACTATTACATTAGGACACACAAGAGTAAAGGGTACTTTACACACTGCGATATTGGTACCGATATCGCTAGCGAGCGTACCCGCCCCCGTCGGTTGTGCGTCACGGGCAAATCGCTGCCCGTGGCGCACAACGCTAACACCCATCACACGGACTTACCTTCCCTGCGACGTCGCTCTGGCCGTGGAACCGCCTCCTTTCTAAGGGGGCGGTTCGTGCGGCATCACAGCGACGTCACACGGCAGCCGTCCAATAGTAGAGGAGGGGCGGAGATGAGCGGCTGGAACATGCCGCCCACCTCCTTCCTTCCTCATTGCCGGTGGATGGATGTAACAAGATGTTCGTCGCTCCTGCGGTGTCACACAGCGATGTGTGATGCCGCAGGAATGAGGAACAACATTGCTAGTGCCCAAACAACGATATTTGCTGTTTGAACGACCTCTCCAAAACCAGCGATTTTTACCACTTTTGCGATTGTTAAAGGTCGCTCATACGTGTCACACGCTGCAATGTCGCTAACGACGCCGGATGTGCGTCACAAACACCGTGACCCCGACGATAAATCGTTAGCGATGTTGCAGCGTGTAAAGTACCCTTTAGGCCTCATGAACACATCCGTTTTATCGAAGTAAGGGAAAAGCTAGCCGAGTTTTAACAGGGATTTGAATCAGTGTCATCAGTTTTTTTTCACTGATGAGAAAAAAAAAATAATTTCTCCACCTTCTCCTGTGTATCAGTTGGTGAAAAGCTTACAGCACATGGATGGTTGTCTGCTTTTGTCACGAACCAGTAGTTTCATTGCAGAGTCTGATCCGACACTCAGATCAATATGGAAACTGTTTCTCTGAAAACCAATCGGACATGTGAACAGCCCTATTGAATATCACAGATAAGAGTTACGGATAGTATTTGTACGGGAGAAACTCTTGTGAGTGAGGCCTAAGGCTAGTTTCATACATCCGGTTTTTCACCGGATTCGGCGGACTCCAGTACAGTGTAATACAGTACAAAGGCAGCGCGGCAACTTCCGGGTCACATGCTCCGGTCACATGACAGCATGTGACCGGCGCTTGTCGTGCTGCCATTGTACTGTATACACCTGGGGTGGGCAATTAATTTTCCCATGGGGCCGCATGAGAAACTGGGATGGTTTTAGAGGGCCGGACTAATATAATTAACTCAGTTCTACCCAATATACTACATTACTACACCCCCTTCATATACTACATCTGTAAAACTACACCTCTACACCCCCCATATACTACACCACTACACCCCCCATATGCTTCACCTGTAATATACTACACCCCCCCCTTGTACTACACCTTTAATATACTACATCACTACACCCCATATACTACACCTGTAATATATTACATCACTACAACCCCCATATACTACACCTGTAATATACTACATCACTACACCCCCATATACTACACCTGTAATATACTACATCCCCATATACTACACCTGTAATATACTACATCACTTCACCCCCTATACTACACCTCATATACTACATCACTACACCCCCATTTACTACACCACTATATACTACACCTGTAATAAAACTACACTATACCCCATGTACTACCCCACTATATATTACACCACTATATACTACACCTGTAAAACTACACCACTACACCCCCAGTATTAGTCACCAGCCCCCCCCCCCCCGTTTCCTCCACAGCTTATTAGTCACTACTTACCTCTCTCTTCTTATTGTCCCTGTCCTCAGGCAGCTCAGTACAGGCCCCCCCCGCTGAGCTGCTCCTTCTCGTGTACGGACCCTGGCTGCGCCGATGCTGTTCGCTGAGGGGTCCCCGCCGCTGTTTCTCTTCGTGAAGGTCAATCCTGTGCCGATACTTACCCTGCCCGCCGGGAACTTTTAAAATGACACACGCCGCGCAGTACTGACAACATCAGAGCGCGCGTGTGTGTCACAGAGAAAGTGACGGGCAGGGAACAGTGGAGAGATTCCTGCATTCCGCTGCCTACACTGTGCGGAGCTGCAGGATCGCTCCTTGCCTGACACGCAGCAGCCCGGCTCCACTGCAGTAGCTGAAGACGGGCAGGCCGGTCACAGGCAGTAGGCGGGCCGGATTTGGCCTGCGGGCCGCCCCTTGCCCAAGTCTGGTATACACTGTACTGGAGTCTGCCGAATCTGGCAAACCAGTGAAAAGCCGGATGTGTGAAACAAGCCCAAGAATGTAAGCAGAAAAGAAGCAGTCTGGGCCAAAATGATTAATTATGTTATTAAAGGGAACCTGTCACCAGGAAAATGCAGTCCAATCTGCGGGCAACATGTTATAGAGCAGGAGGAGCCGAGCAGATTAATATAATGTTTTGTGAGAAAAGGGTCAGTATAACCTGTGTTTTCTTCATTTAAAGGGTTATTCCCATCTCAAAGATGCTATCACAACGTGTAGGCGGTATAATAATAATAATAATAATAATAATAATATTAGCAAATATCTCCAACTTGAAATGTAGTATAGTTCTCCTGATATAGCCATGTCTCTTACCTCATGTGCAGGGCATTACAGAGTAGGTATTCATGATTAAAGGTACCGTCACACATAACGAGATCGCTAGCGAGATCGCAGCTGAGTCACCGTTTTGGTGACGCAGTAGCGATCCCGTTAGCGATCTCGTTATGTGTGACACTTACCAGCGATCAGGCCCCTGCTGTGAGATCTCTAGTCGTTGCAGAATGGTCCAGGCCATTTTCTTCAAAGGCGATGTCCTGCTGGGCAGGACACATCGCTGTGTTTGACGCTGTGTGACCGGGTCACAGTGACTGCTGAGATCGTTATACAGGTCGCTACTGCGACCTGTATTGTTCCTGCATCGCTGGTAAGATCTGACTGTGTGACATCTCACCTGCGACCTCCCAGCGACTTACCTGCGATCCTTATCAGGTCGCATCGTTTTCGGGATCGCTGGTAAGTCGTTGTGTGTGACTGGGCCTTTAGTCTACTCTTATAATTAGTGCAGTTGCTAGTGGTTGTAACCATGGATCCCTAAGCTGCATTGTCCTGAACATAAGGCAAGATACATGGCTATATCAGGAGAACTATATTACATTTTTAAATCGAGGCATTTACTAATATTATTATACCTACTACATATTGGAATATGATCTTGGGAGATGGAAATACCCCTTTAGGCTCTGTGCGCACTAGGCCGTTTTACCCGCGGATTTACTGCAGAAATTTCTTGAGAAATGTCTGCAATCTTTGTGCAGACATTTCCCAGCAAATCCTATGAGAAAAAAAAATAGCTGTGCGCACTGTGCGGATTTTTCTCAAGAAATTTCCTTGAGAAAATTTTCTCGAGAAACTTTCTTGAGAAAATGAGCATGTCCATTATTTTTCGCAGGTTCCTGCGGAATACCCCCGGAATTTCCCTCCATTCACTGTAATGTAATGTAATCGCGAAATTCCGGGGGTATACCGCAGGTAGCAAATGATGTGCGGTATACCCCCGGTATAGCCGCGATTTACCTGCGGTAATGCTCATCGCTGCCTGCGGTTTTGCAGGAAGCGATGTCATTATGCCAGGAAGAGGAAGCGGAGCAGAGTAAACACAGACGTCACACTCCCTGGACGCCGCACAGAAGCACTTCCGTGCGACCTCTAGGTGCCCGTGCAGTCTGTGTCCTGCTCCGGCCTTGCGGCTGCCTGCACTGCAGGGTGTCAGTGTCTGCCCGCAGTGTCAGCAGCTTGTCACGCTGCAGCGCAGGCAGACACTGACACAGGCAGACACTGACACTGCACTGCAGGGTGTCAGTGTCTGCCCGCAGTGTCAGCAGCCTGTCACGCGGCAGCGCAGGCAGACACTGACACCCTGCAGTGCTGGGAGCCGCGGGGATGACGATCGCTGCTGTCAGGAGGTGAGATCATTACCTGCTGTGACGATCTCCTGCCTCCTGACGTCAGCGCTGTCACTGCTGTCTATGCCCGTCTCGTGAGCGGCCCGAGACTGTCACTAGCGGTGACGTCACGGGCTCTCGCGATACTTCTGACAACGCGGCAGGCATAGAAGTTAATGACAGCGCTGACGTCAGCAGTACAGGAGATGATCACAGAAGGTAATGATCTCATCTATGCTCCTGATGGCAGCGCTCGGCATCCCCTGCAGTGACCTGGGCTGACCTATTGATGTTAGCTCAGGTCACTGCATTGCTCTCCCAGCCAATGGGGAACATTCTGTTCTTCATTGACTGGGACAGCGACTATGGTATGGATCGCCGTGCCCCCCCTTCCTTATTGGATTACGCCGGACGTGGAATTGATTGTTCTTTTCAATAAATTGGTTAAAGAGGGAATGTTTTGGGGAGTTTTTTCAAATAAAAAAATTTTTGTCTATTTTTTATTTCTTACTGACTGGGTTGGTGATGTCGGGTATCTGATAGACGCCTGACCTCACCAACCCCAGGGCTTGATGCCAGGTGACATTACACATCTGGCATCAACCCCATATATTACCTCGTTTGCCAACGCACCAGGGCGTGGGATGAGCTTAGGCGAAGCGCCAGGATTGGCACGTCTAATAGATGCGCCACTTCTGGGGCGGCTGCGGCCTGCTATTTTTAGGCTGGGGAGTGTCCAATAACAGTGGACCTCCCTAGTCTGAGAATACCAGACCACAGCTGTCCGCTTTACCTTGGCTGGTGATCCAATTTGGGGGGGACCCCACGTTTTTTGTTTTAAATTATTTATTTAATGTAAAATAACAGCGTGGGGTGCCCTCTATTTTGGATTACCAGCCAAGGTGAAGCTGCCAGCTGTGGTTTGTAGGCTGCAGCCGTCTGCTTTACCCTAGCTGGCTACAAAAGATGGGGGGACCTCACGTCGTTTTTTTTTTTAATTATTTATTTTATGGCTAAATACAAGGCTAAGCACCCTTTAGGCTATGTGCGCACGTTGCCTAAATACATGCAGTTACGCTGCGCTTTGTAGCGCAGCGTGACTGCATGCGTCCTGCGTCCCCTGCACAGTCTATGGAGATTGTGCAGGGGCCGTGCGCACGTGGCGTTTTAGAGCGCAGAGCTTCGGCTTCTTCTTCCGTGCGCTTTGCCGGCAGCTCCTGCTCTGTCTATGGCAGGAGCTGCAGGCAGAGCGCATGGAATCGGCTTTTTTTCTCTTCACTACGGACATTTCTGCAGCGATTTAAAGCGTACATGTGCTCTTCAGATCGCTGCAGAAATTTCTGCAGTGACTGTACGCAACGTGCGCACATAGCCTTAGTGCCACATGAAAGTCACTAAAGGGTGCCAGCTTAGAAAATGCAGGGAGGTGGGACATTCTATAGGTCTTTCTCATTTATCTATCTATCTATGGTCCGTCTCACACGTCAGTGAAAAACACTGACGTTTTTCACTGGCACGTAAAACATGCACATGTCCCTGCATGTGCCGTGAATCACGGCACACGTGGGTTGTCTAAGTGCAATCCGGGCTCCATTCTCCGTGGCCCGTGATTGCACTTAGAAATCAACTCGCCTGTGCGCGCTCCCGCTCTCCATGGTGCTGATCGCTCCCGCGGTGCAGCATCCGGCCAGCTCTGACCCCCGCAGCAGCTGCTTCCGGGTCGGCTGTGTCGTGCATCATGAATATGCGCGACAGTAATGAGCCGGCTCAGAAGCAGCAGGCTGCACGGGCTGCAGAGAGCGCCGCTGAAGCCGGGTGAGTAAAAATGTTTTTTATTTTAAAAGCACGTTTTTTTCTGGCACGTGTTTCACGGACCACGACATCAGTGATGCCAGAAAAAAATGGACATGTCTCCGTGCGGCAATCACGCACACGCGGGTACGCCGCACGGAGACACGTGCAGTGAAAAATCACTGACGTGTGAGCAGACCCATTCATTATAATGGGTCTGCGTATGTCAGGGATTCTGGTATGTTTAAAAAAAAGCACAAACGTACCAGAATCACTGACGTGTGAAACAGGCCTATCTATTCATCTATCCATCTTTCACTCTATCCATTATCTGTCTATCGATTATCTATATTATTTATTGCAAAACCGCAGGGAGCAACCTGCGGTAAATCCGCGGTAAATCCGCATGCGTTTTTCCCGCGGATTTTTCCGCAGGTGCAGAAATCTTCAACTCCCAGAAGTTTCTCAAGAAATTTTCTTGAGAAAAATCACTTTTCTAGTGCACACAGAGCCTTAAACTTCCACTCTTTCTGGGGTTTTCGCTCCAGTGGACTGTCCAATCAGTGACCGATAGCTATAGCACTATGCACACTTATACAAGGAAAGCTGTTAGTACCGCCCACTTAACTAAAAATCCTAGAAAAAGCAGCAGAGGACTGAATGAATAAAACACAGGTTAAACTGAATCTTTTCCCACAAAACTATATATGAAACTACTTAGCTCTGCCTGCTCTTTTTATATAACATTTTCAGAAAGTTTTGCTAAGTAATAACATTTTGAATGAAAACAATGTACATCAGTACGCAGACTGGGCATATAACACATATCATTGACAAAAGATAACCTCAGATATGGAGCAAATGTACATTAAAGGGGTACTCTGGGGAGATTAACAAAAAAAAAAAAATTGTACTGTCCCTGTACTCATACACTATAAAGCTGAGATGCCTGGTACTTGCCTAAATTATCTCTTCAGGGAGGAAGGAGACGAATTCCTCTAGTGTCACCTATTGGAAAAACCAATCCTAAAAGTCAATAGTGACCCTGTAATGAGCCATATATATTTTTTATTTATATAACGCTGTTAATTCCACAGCACTTTACATACATTGACAACACTTTCCCCATTGGGGCTCAAAATCTAAATTCCCTATCAGTATGTTTTTTTGGAGTGTGGGAGGAAACCAGATAACCTGGAGGAAACCCACGTAAACACGGGAAGAACATACAAACTCCTTTCAGATATTGTCCTTGGTGGGAATTGAACCCAGGACCCTAGCGCTGCAAGGCTGCAGTGCTAACCACTGAGCCACCGTGCCGCCTTTATGCCAGATCAGAACCTTAAATTGCAGATACTTCTGTCTTTGAATATTTCACAGAAGAGCATTACAGCTTTAAGGCTATGTGCGCACTGGGAAATGGAATTTTCTTGAGAAAATTCCGCATGCTCTCAAAGATTACCGCACCCGCGGTAAAAAACCGTGGCAAACCGCACCCGAAAACCGCATGCGGTTTGCCGCGGTATTGTTCGCGGTTTTGCCGCGTGCGGGTTGGGATGTGCTTTATTGCATTCAATGCAATAAAGCACATTGAAAGAAAAAAAAAAAGTCATTTAATTCTGAGATAGTAGATAGATAGACAGACAGATGGATAGATAGACAGATAGAGGACAGATCGCTACATTTCCCACGGTCGGCAGTGAGTTTACATTACCGGCCGTGGGAAATGACCGGTAATTACCTCTGCTGTCTGCTGCATTCATTCAGCGCTGTGTCTGTGACAGTCGCGGCTGGATGGAAGCAGCGCAGGACGTCGGAGCTGTGGATTACGCCGGAACTTTGGTGCGGGAGGGGTTAATAAAATGGTGAACGAGGCTTGTTTGTTTTATTTAAAATAAAGGATTTTTCGGTGTCTGTGTTTTATTCACTTTACTTACGGGTTGAGCATGTCAGCTGTCACATAGACGCTGCCATGATCAAGCCTGGAGTTAATGGCGGTGATCCACCACCATTAACCCCTTGTATTACCTTGCTGCCACTGCTACACGGCAGCAGGAAGAGCCGGGGACACGCCGGTGCTGCTGCATAATGCATGCGACAGTGCCGGGGCAGCTGCGGCTGATATTCTCGGCTGCGGGAGGGGGGAGTGAGGCGGGGGACATTAACCCTGCCCCTCTCCCTCCCCAGCCTGAGAATATCGGGCCGCCGCTGTGTGCTTACCTCGGCTGGATGGTAAATATGCAGCGGAGCCCACGTTCTTTGTTTTCTATATTTCCGTTTTCTTTCTATGTGTGTTCTATGTGTCTGTGTTCTATGTCTGTGTGTGTGTGATCTGTGTGTTTACTCTCTGCTCCGCTTTCTCTTCCTGTAATGACATCACTTCCCTGCAAAACCGCAAGCGATGTACATTACCGGAGGTAAACCGCGAAATACCGCAGGGAATAACGCAGGAAAACGCAATGAACCACACAGAATTTGCTGCCTGTGTTATTCCCTGCGGGATTTCACGATTACATTGCAGTCAATGGAGTGAAATCCCGCAGCGACGTGCGGAAAAGAATTGACATGCAATTGTTTTTGCTGCGGGAATCCCGCAGCAAAACATGCAGCTGTCAAATTCCGCCTAGTGCGCACAGGATTTTTTTTGCCCATAGGTTTTGCTGGTGATTCACTGCAGAGATGTTATGAACATTTTCTGCAGCGAAACATGCAGCAAAACCGCAAAAAATCCGCGGCAAAATCCGGTAAGTGCGCACAGCCAGATTGGTTTGTCAGTCTCCACAAGGAGAAAACGTTTCCCCTTAGTACATGTCTAGTATCACTAGACCACTTGTAAATCAGTTATACAGTAGCTTCTCCTCACCCATTCCGTATGGGACGACACATCACACATCATTGCTTACTATAATAGCTGCAGTTCAAGAACAGGGGGCGTGACGTCCCAGATGCTCTGTACAGTCTTCTGATGCTTCCGCAGAGGGGCTGCAGAAGCAGCTATAGGAGACTGACTGATACAGCACAATGATGTATTGTAACGTCCAATACGGGAGGGGTGAGGAGCGGCTTCTGTATCCTTGAATTAAAAGTGGTCTAAAGATACTACCTAGAAGTGTACTAGGCATCTCAGCTTTATAGCGTATGAGTGCAGGGACAGTACACAAATGTTTTTATCTCCCCATAAGTATCCATTTAAAGAACAGACAAAAACAATATATATGTCTTCTATGTAAAATGTATAACCAACCTTTTATTCTTATTGGGATTTCAATCCCCCTTAGCTTTTTTCTATTACGATCTCTAAAAGTGGTATTCAACTTTGTAGGACAGTATTCTAATATGCTGACCTTACTTCTGGGTCACTTTAATAATAATAATATTCACCTGGATAAATGCCGTATAAATGATGTCTCCAGTGGCGGATCTCTTTTCAGAATGTGGGCACCTCTTGCGTGAGGTGGCTCTGTTTGATATTTGGAGATGAAAACACCCTGAAACCTGACAATACTATGCTGTTAGTCTACATACTCAACCTTGTCCTGAATAGATCTGGCACTGGAAAACGATCTGGTGATTCCATATGTGAATAGTGTTAGAACAATCTCCGGTCACTTTCCTCTTCAGGTCACCCTGCAATTTTCAATTACACTATTACATAGAAATGTATTGTGGAAACTAAACCCCTAAATCGGTTGTCCCTTATTGACAGAGCGTTCACCTGTTTGCAGACCTCGCCTGATAACTGCGGAAATATAGACATTTCCTCTTTAGACGCAACCAAAACATTTGATAGCATTGAATGGTGCTGTTTCTAGTGTACTTTAAATCAGATGGGATTTGGCAACATTTTCATTTCTTAGATCAAGGTACTATATTCAAGTCCCAGGGCTAGAATTTGAGCCAGTTGTAAAATATCGCAGCAATTTCAGCTATTCAGGGTCACACAACATGGCGTCTCCCATCAGGTAGTCCAAAACAATCCAGGGATTTATATATGGCTCTATTAATAGTAATATTGCATTATATTACTGAATACACAAACTTTACACCAATATGGCAGAACCCCGGATTTCCCAGAATTTGCTAAATTGAGAAATATTATACAATGTCTACAAATGGGAATTATTTTGAACCCATTGCTTGTACAATAGATACATAGTACACAAGCCCGTACATTTCATATTTATTACAATTCTGATATATATTATTCATTTAAAAGCTAAGCTTTAACAATCCCAGAAAATTATTATGGTTTCTCTCTAGTTTTGTGAGAGTAGAGGGGACATCATTTTCCTGTAGAGTGGACTGTACAATGTACGAGAAGTTCAGAATTGCTCATAAAAAATGTGTCACACTCCGGGCATTTGTAGGGTTTACTGATATTGTGAACTTCTTGATGCTTGAGAAGAGTGGAGCTGTACCTGAATGATTGACCACATTCAGAACAAGTATATGGTTTTTCCCCTGTGTGAAGTCTGTGATGCCTGGACATACTGGATTTATCATTAAAACATCTACCACATTCAGAACACACAAATGGCTTTTCTCCAGTGTGAATCCTCACGTGACGGACAAAGTGTGAACGATCTGAAAATGATTTCTCACATTCTGAACAGGAAAACTGTTTTTCTTTGGCATGGTATTGCTGGTGTTTCTCGAGGAGGGCATTATTCCTAAAACAAGTTCCACACTGAGAACAAAGAAAAGGCACATCACCTGTGTGGACCTTCTCGTGCTTAAGAAGCTGGTAATTTCTAGTGAATCGTTTGCCACATTGTGAACATTCGAAAGGTTTCTTTCCTGTGTGGATTTTACAGTGGGCCACCAGTTCATACTGGTTCATGAATCTTATCTCGCATTCTGGACATTTAAATGGCTTTGATATGAGATCTGTGTGCATTCTCTGATGTCTGCTGAGGTATGAGCGGTCACTAAAGGACTTCCCACACTCAGCGCATGTGTATGGCTTCACCCCAATGTGGACACTCTGATGTCTAATGTAGTGGGTGATTTTGGAAAAAGATTTTCCACATTTAGAACACAAAAATGGCTTCTCCCTGATGTGGGTTCTCTGATGAAGGGAAAGAAGCTGCCTATTTGGGAAATCTTTATTGCACTTTGGACACATAAATGTTTTTAATTTTTGTTCCTGATTTTCTGCATTCAAAAGTTTAACTGGGTTTCTTTTAAGAACTGTGTTCTCCATGTTTTCAGCCAATTGTCCATTATCAACTTTGTCTTTTACCGGATGATATAACACAGTTATGGCTTCTGTCAGTTCATCTTTCTTGGTTTGTACAAAATACCTGTTATATTGGGCTGGGATATTTTGTTTCGAGTAATTCAAGTCCACCTTTGTGAGGTTTATTTCATCACAAGACACTAGTTCTTCCTTAATCTGAAGACATGGATATTGACATGCAAGATCCGTAGGTGTGGATATTTGGGGGGCTTGGAGGATTCCTCCATTACATGATACTGGTCCCTCTTTATCATGAGGAGGAGAATATTGCAGCACATGTTCTGTGACCATGTTTGGACACGACTTGATAGGCTCCTTAAGATTATCCATGTTGTTTGATGTTATTACTGAAGTCCTTGTTTTCTTCTCTCTTGAAACATCATCTTTAAATCTTTTTACTGTGGTTTGCATTTGGGTGGGTGTTGGTCCATGACCTCCTGCCATTGTACATATACTACTGCAGTCACCTGTTATAAAGGAAAGACATTTAATATTGGGATATAATTACCCATTCACTCCAGCTAGGAATATATAGAATATATAGGCAAGTAAACAATAACGAATATATTTTGCAGAACCATAAAGAAAAAGATTGGTGAGAAAGAAATCGTGTGTGTGTGTGTGTGTGTGTGTTCAATACAAAGGAGAGGCATATGACTCACACCTTAGAAAAGACCAGGGGGCATTAATTATGTGAATTATGTGTAGAGGAAAGGCGATTCGGGCAGCTAAGTAGTAAATGGTTCTTTATAATTAATGCAGTCAGACTGTGGAATGCCCTACCGCAAGAGGCAGTAATGGCAGACATTTATAAGGGGCAGGATGTTTTTCTCACGATAAATGGCATTGTGGGTTATAAATAATCTAGCAATGGAAAATGTATAACTGGTGGAGAAATATTGAACTAGGTGGACATATGTGATTTTCACCCTATGTAACCCTTCAAAAAGCATCTTGTTGCAAATCTGTAATTTAGAGTAGTTGGTTACTTGTCTATCAGAACAAAAGAATCATCAACTCTAAAAAGATTCTCAAAGACTTACAATGGCCCCTCAGGAAGAGATGTCTACCAGTGATGTTATTACACAGCTAAAGACAAAGCAATCAGAATATGAACTGATTTCTCTAGTGACCATTATTGGAAATCTGAATGCCTGGGTAATATCCTGCATAAGAACTTTAAGTATATGGGACTATACCCGTTTAAGGGAACATGACAGCTAATACTTGCTGCCCGATACGTGGGCAACCTGTATCAGACACTGTATGATTTCAGTCAGGTTTGTTTAATAGCCGCTGACCACCAAGCTGCACAGGTGACTAGTCGTACAGGCGGGTCCGCAGCAGCTTCTTCCTGACCGCTGCACTAGAATGACAGGTGTCATTGTAAATAAGCACACAAGGAGAAACCATTAATCAGAGAGGGTGGGGAGAAGCCGCTGGGAACCAGCTTTTCCAACTAGTCTCCTATGCGGCTCATTCCCTGGTGGCTATTAAAATATGTTTTTCCCTGAAACGCAGCAGCATTAGAGTTGAACATACAAGGCACACAAACAGGGTTTGATACATGCTACCCATTGATGGAGAGGCATGTATTAGCTGTTTGGTTCCCTTTAAATCTGGAGCATGTGTCAGGCTATTAAATATGAATTGTTTTAGAGTAATTCATGAAATGTGACTTACTTCTCACTTCAGTTCCTGGCTGAAAAGTTTCCGGTGGAGTTTTTAATTCAGTACATTTTAGAAAAACATGTTCATAAACTGCATGCACCATTATGACAAGGTCAGCAACAAAAAAGTCAGGATTTATCACAAAAAAAAGCAACTAAATTTCGCAAATGACCAGAGCCACGGTATGTACATATGGGGATTCCTTGCTACTGCAATAAATCATGGTACAGATACAGAGCATCACAATCTAGATGGGTGGTTTTCATTGTCAGACCTCTTAGTGTTTCTAGTTATAGACAGCGGTTTGTGGATTTTACAATCAAACGTTTTTGCCTATCTGAAGAGCATTATCATATTACACCTATAAACAAATGCATTTTATTGGAATTGTATGTAATATGCCAGCAAAAAGAAGCAAATATTTGTGAAATATAAGAGGAAATGATGAATGGTTTTCTAAATATTTAAAAAATATAAATCTGAAAATTTTGACGTGTACTGTATTTGTGCAGTATTCAGCCCCTGTGAGTCAATAGTTTGTAGGACCACCTTTCACTGCAATTACTGCTGCAAGTGTTTTGGGGTATGTCTCTACCAGAATTACACATCTTCCACCACCATGTTTGATGGTGTTCTCAGAGTGATGTAGTGTTAGTTTTCTGCCACACATAGCATTTGTATTTAGCCCAAAAAGTTATACTTTGGTTCTACTTGACCAGTACATCTTCTTCCACTTGGCATATAGGGGACACAAATAACGTGACGAAGAAGGTGCTCTGGTCAGATGAGAATAAAGTAGACATTTTTGGGCTAAATGCAAAACGTTGTGTGTTGCAGAAAATTAACACTGCACGTCACCCTGAAAATACCATCCCCATCATCAAACATGGTGGTGGCAGCATCATGCTATGGGGAGACTTTTCATCAGCATAAATACAGTGCCACCTTCCGAAAGTATTCGGCCCCCTTGAATTTTTCAACCTTTTCCCACATTTCAGGCTTCAAACAAAGATAAAAATTTAAATTTTATGGTGAAGAATCAACAACAAGTGGGACACAATTGTGAAGTCAAACAAAAATTTATTGCTTAAACTTTTTTAAAAATAAAAAACTGAAAATTGGGGCATGCAATATTATTAGTCCCCTTTACTTTCAGTGCAGCAAACTCACTCAAGAAGTTCATTGAGGATCTCTGAATGATCCAATGTTGTCCTAAATGACTGATGATGATAAATATAAGGCTAAGTTCACATTTCCGCTAAAATCTATCAGTCACAATCCGCTGCTCTTGTAAACAGCGGAATCCGTTTAGCGGATTCCGCTGCTCCCATAGACTTGTATGAGCAGCGGATTGTGACTGATGATGCTGCGTTGCACCCTCCGCCCGACTGATCAGTCGTGGAACGACTGACCGCCGGGCGGGAGGAACGCAGCATGTAACGTTTTTTGAGCAGCGAGATCCGTCGGATTTCGCTGCGCATGCTCTCTGGCTCCCTGCACACGTCACCAGCTTTGGTTGGTTACCCGATATTTACCCTGGTTACGGTGCAAGGAGCCAGCGCTAAGCGGTGTAGGCCCGTAACCAAGGTAAATATCGGGTAACCAAGGTAAACATCGGGTGCTTTGCTGTTACCCGATATTTAGGCTGGTTACGTGTGCAGGGAGGCCGACACTTCCCCGCTCGGCCCCGCCCCCTCCCGCACTCCGCACATGTATGTACACACACACACACCTGTCCCCAGCCATGCAGACAAGCACTGCCACTGACACCCTCGTCTGGCCCCGCCCCCCGCTCGGCTCCGCCCGCTCCCGCACGTGCACACACATACATACACACACACCTGTCCCCAGCCATGCAGACAAGCACTGACACCTTCGTCTGGCCCCGCCCCCTGCTCGGCTCCGCCCCCTCCCGCACTTTGCATGTGCACACACATACATACATACATACATACATGCACATACACACACTCACTCACACATACACTCACCTGTCCCCAGCCATGCAGACCGCAGCACTTCTACTGACATCCTCAGCGCCTGGCCCCGCCCCCCGCTCGGCTCCGCCCCCTCCCGCACTTTGCATGTGCACACACATACATACATACATGCACATACACACACTCACTCATACATACACTCACCTGTCCCCAGCCATGCAGACCGCAGCACTTCCACTGACATCCTCAGCACTTGGCCCCGCCCCCCGCTCGGCTCTGCCCCCGAACTCCGCCCCCCGCACACAACGGAATCCGACAAAGAATTCTGTTCTTTGTCATCCGTTGTACAGCGTTGAACAGCGCATCAGTCACATGCGTCAAGCGACGCATGTGACTGATACAAATCAACGGAAATGTGAACTTAGCCTAATCCACCTGTGTGTAATCAAGTCTCCGTATAAATGCACCTGCTCTGTGATAGTCTCAGTGTTCTGTTTAAAGCACAGAGAGCATCATGAAGACCAAGGAACACAACAATGTTAGAATGGCCAAGTCACAGTCCAGACCTGAATCCAATCGAGAATCTGTGGAAAGAGCTGAAAACTGCTGTTCACAAACGCTATCCATCCAATCCCACTAAGCTTGAGCTGTTTGCAAAGGAAGAATGGGCAACAATTTCAGTCTCTCGATGTGCAAAACTGATAGAGACATACCCCAAGCGACTGCAGCTGTAATCGCAGCAAAAGGTGGCGCTACAAAGTATTAACTTAAAAAGGGGCCGAAAAATATTGCACGCCCCACTTTTCAGTATTTTATTTTTTATAAAAGTTTAAAATAAGCAATAAATTTCGTTCAACTTCACAATTGTAGCCCACTTGTTGATTCTTCACCATAAAATTTAAATTCTTTATGTTTGAAGCCTGAAATGTGGGAAAAGGATGAAAAATTCAAGGGGGCCGAATACTTTTTCAAGGCACTGGAGTAGCAGTATTTGCAGTGAAAGGTGGTCCTACAAAGTATTGACTCAGGGGGGCTGAATACAAATTTTCAGATTTATATTTTTTCAATACTTAGAAAACCATGTATTATTTCCTTTACACTACACAAATACTTGCTACTTAGTATTGGTATATCACATAAAATACATTTAAGTTAATGGGTGTAACATAAAAAAAAAAAAGTAGAAAAGTTCACACGTTATGTATCCTTTTTCAAGGCACCGATTATAATCACTGTATAGAACAGATTTCAGGTATTATATTATAATATAACCACAGACTGAACAGATTTTACCTGGTGATACTTCTAGGTCCTCCATCAGGACATCCTTGTAGAGATCCTTCTTGTGTTCCTCAATGTATTCCCACTCCTCCATGGAGAAATGGACAGTGACATCCTGACACCTTATAGGAACCTGACACATAATGATACAGTCATCATCCAGACACATCATCCTTGAGTTACTGTATAATGTCCCAGTATTCCCAGCAGTGCTCACCTCTCTAGTTAGCAGCTCAATGATCTTGTTAGTGAGGTCTAAGATCTTCTGCTCATAGTTTCTATCATGTAACAGAGACTTAGGTGAAGACCCCTTCCCGATTGAGATCTGGTTCTGACGCCATCCTAGTGAGATGCTCGGATAGTTGCTGGAGGTTACACATTCTCCAGAGGTCTTCTTCATCACTGTATAATCCTATGTATGAAGAGAAACATTGTTTAATGACATTTTATATACATTCCCAGGATCCCTAACCTCTCTAGTCATGCCTGTTATTAATAGGGACAGGAGTCTGTCTATGTTAGATATTTTCCAGAATGTCTCACCTATATGGTCATGTCTGTGTATTAAAGACATTTTCCAGTGTTTTAGATTTATTCAAGGTATCAAGGTAATCAACATATGGTTTGGAGTTGAAATTCAATGCCAGATGCAGCAACTTGGACATATGTTTATCACTGTTAAGAAGTATCCCTATAACACGTTAGCAATGACCACTGTACATGTGCTTTCACTATAGGGAACAGGCTTAGGAGTTGAGACTGCACACCATGGAGTAATTTGGCATAGGTTTAACTTCTTAAATGCCACTGTCAAGCAAGACAGCAACATCTAGTACACCTCTAACATGGTTACCTTCAGGTTGAGGAGTCCATTGACACCCCCCCCTCCCGCCCTCCACCCTGCAAAATGCCATTGCTAAGTGCAGTTGGGTTTTCTTGGCAGTTAGGGGCCTTCTGAAGTCCTCTATGTCTGGTATAATTCTAATGAACCTGTAATATTCATAAGACATCAGTAATTTTACAGTGCAATGACTGTGTATTGTATAGACCAGGGGTCTCAAACTCAGCTGTGTGTATGGGCCACACATAGAAAAAACAATTGAGAGGGGCCGCATTCTTTGCAGGACCCAGTTACATTTTTAGGGATTCCATTAATTTTTTTTACACACCTTTTGGGCCACTTTTTTTGAACAGTTTTTGCTTGTTTATTATGACAAATCTGCACATTTTTGTTTATGTATAAAAAAGCATTTTTAATGGCAAAAAAAAAAAATAATTCATGCTTTGATTTTGTTTTTTACCTTTTATCACCTTCTTGTAATATTGTTTTACAATTAACAGCATCATGTAGTAATCTTAGCCAACATCTTGTAGTAATGTCCTCATGCTGCAGTAATGTCCCCATCCGTGTGCCCTGTAGTAATGTCCCCCATCCTGTAGTATTGTGCTCAATAGTACAGTAGTATTGTACCCCTCCTTGCAGTATTGTGCCCATCCTTGTAGTATTGTGCCTATCCTTGTAGTAATGTGCTCATCCTTGTGCCCTATAGTATTGTGCCCAGTAGTATTGTGCCCATCCTTGTGCCCTGTAGTATGGTGCTCAGTCTTGTAGTATTGTGCCCATCCTTGTGCCCTGTAGTATTGTGCTCATCCTTGTAGTATTGTGGTCATCCTTGTATTGTGCTCATCCTTGTGGTATTGACCCCAGTAGTATTGTGCTCATCCTTGTGCCCTGTAGTATTGTGCCCATCCTTGTGCCCTGTAGTATTGTGCCCATCCGTGTGGTATTGTGCCCAGTAGTATTGTGCCTATCCTGTAGCATTGTGTTCATCTTTGTGCCCAGTAGCATTGTGCTCATCCTTGTGCCCAGTAGCATTGCGCCCATCCTGTTGTATTGTGCTCAACCTTTAGTAATACACAAAAAAAACCCTCATCTTTCCTCAGTTCCCTCTTATTAGGCCCACGATCACTATTTGCAGCGTTTTAGATGCAGCATGTTTCAGTTGCGTCCAAAAAGCTGCGATGTGCAGTACAAGCAGAGTGGACAGGATTCCTAGAAATCCCATACCACCGTTTGTGTACTGCTCGCAGCAAACACTGACCTGCGGTGTGGCTTTCAGAAGACGCAGCATGTCAGTTCTTTGTCTAGGGCGCGAGTCCTGAGAGTGGGCACGTACTTTACTTTCTTGTTGCAGCCAGCAGACCCGGTGATGATCACAGCTCTGCAGTGGGCCGGCGCCGGCACGGCTTTACAACAGTTGAATAATTTGCGGTGCTGCGCAGAGGAGCTCTGTGCACTATAGCAATGGCTGTGTCGGCCAATCAGATGCAAGGTGACGACATCATACAGCGACATCACTTCCTTGCATCTGCTTGGTGGGCAGGAGCCATTGCTATAGTGCGGACAGCTCCGCTGTGCGGCGGCGGCACCGCAAATGAATCAACTGTAATAAAGCCGTGCCGGCGCCGGCCCACTGCAGAGCTGTGATCGTCAGGGGGTCTGCGGGCCGCAACAAGCAGCCTAAGGGGCCGCATGCGGCCCGCGGGCCTCGTGTTTGAGACCACTGGTATAGACGATCAAGAAATTGTAGGTTGAGTCTATTAAGAAGACTAATATAAAAATTCAAAACATTTTTTCCATTTTTAAAAACATAGGTACATGTTTAAAGAGTAGCTAAACATTTATTAATATTTTTAGCATTTTATTGTCCTTTTAATTGTAATCAGATTGATGTGGGAAGACGTTCTCCTGAGACTTCTATTGAGCAAAAAAGGAATGCACCTGGAATGTGTGCCTAAGCACGCAGAAAGATCGGAGTACGGATACAATAATGTGTATAGTTGTTTTACTGCATCTGTTTGCATTTAAAAGAACAACAAAAAAATGTTAACAAAATGTTTAGTTACTCTTTGAATCAATTACTTTTCCCCAAATGTAAATAGCAAAACTATAAGAAAAAAAAATAATGACATTTTGTATTGCCACGTGCATAAATTATCAGCTTTCCCTGCTGCAGATCTACCAATTCTCTACATGCTGAGATCTGTATAACCCTATCCACATCATTGATTGGCAGCTCTTTATTTATAATAGGCAGAAAGCTGCAAATCAGTGGAAGAGGCGGTGTTATAAACAGCTCATAATTATGGACGACTACATACATTGCAGGTTTACTAGTCCTCTCAATCAAATCTCAATTTTATCACCAAGAGATTATTACTAAACTACAAAAAGCAGCTCAGTAAGTGACATCACTGGAATCAGGGAGTCTGCCCCTACATCATGGTGCTCTTAGATGAGGTAACAAAAAAATGTTAACATTCTCTTTAATCCCTTCACGACCTTGGATGTACCGGTACCTGATTTAACTAGTTAAATCCCACTGTCAATATCTGACAGCGGCATTTAATGTGGTCCAGCGAAGATTGCGCATTTCCCTGCTGTGATCATGGGGCACCGATGGGTTGTCATTACAGCCAGAGGTCAGCTGATGACCCCTGTCACTGTCATGACGAAGTTCCAGTAAATGTAAAACTATACATGTTTGGTATCTACGAACTCATACTGACCTGGGGAATCATAATGCCAGGTCAGGTTTACCATATAGTGAACATTGTAAGAAAAAAAAAAATAAGAAAAAATTGCGGCATTGCATTTTCTTTTGCAATTTTGGAATTTTTTTCTGTTTTCCAGTACAATATGGGGCAGAATGAATGGAGTCATTCAAAAGTACAGCTCGGCCCAAAAAATACAAGCCCTCATATGGCCACATGGATGAAAAATAAAAAAAGTTATGGCTTTTGGAAGAAGAAGAGATAAACGAAAATGGAAAATTGTCCAGGGGTGAAGGGGTCATAATAAGACAATCATAGACCAAAAAGCTTTGGCAACAGCATTTTTCAAAGGGGAACAAAGGGGTCTGGCATTTGAATTGAAACTGGCGGAACCTTATCCCCATAATCATCTTTTGGGGAGATCAGTAGATCCCCTCATACATTAGATGGTCGATGGCAGTACTGTCGGCTTTTATAGAGTTTAATCTAATGTGTGTTGTCTGTAGACATTGTGGAGTAAATGGAGAGTCTACCAATGCCTCCAAATATATGTATCTCTGAGTCTTTACAGCCGTAAAATGACTGATCTTCCAGTGAACACCACTGCCCAGTTGTTCTGCTAAATAAGGGGTGGTGGATACCCTCATAAATAAGAGAATACACAAAAATCAGAAAGAAAACAGACAGACATGTCATGAGACATTATCCTAACACCTCCTCACCTCTCCAGTTAGCAGGTAGATGATCTCAAAGGTTAGGTCAAGGATCCTCTCAGTCACCTTGCATTTGTCCTTTGCCATTTTGTACTAATTTGTCTTTGGTAAAATCTCCCGAGTGTGGTCACAGATTATAGCAGATGATCATCTTTGTGTGACCTAAGGAAAGGCCTCAGCTGCTATCCAGTATCTGCAGGAATAAAAGATAGTCACCCTGCTGACTTCTCCATATCTACCGTATTACTATATATTACAATCCGAGGGCATTGGACATTGCGTATTTGATGAGTTTTTTACCTCAGTATTTGTAAGGCCATATGCACACAAGTATTTGGTGAGTTTTTTACCTCAGTATTTGTAAGGCCATATGCACACAAGTATTTGGTGAGTTTTTACCTCAGTATTTGTAAGGCCATATGCACACAAGTATTTGGTGAGTTTTTTACCTCAGTATTTGAAAGGCCATGTGCACACGCTGAGTATTTGGTGAGGTTTTTTACCTCAGTATTTGTAAGGCTACATGCACACAAGTATTTGGTGAGTTTTTGTACCTCAGAATTTGTAAGGCCACGTGCACACAAGAATTTGGTGAGGTTTTGTACCTCAGAATTTGTAAGGCCACGTGCACACAAGTATTTGGTGAGGTTTTGTACCTCAGAATTTGTAAGGCCACGTGCACACAAGTATTTGGTGAGTTTTAACCTCAGGTGACTTTTTTTTAGCTGTGTATGTGTAATGTCACGTGCACAAATTGAATATTTGGTATTTTTTTTACCTCAGTAGTAGTAAGCCAAAACGATAAGGCTGCTTTCACACATCCGGTTTGTGCTGAGCGGCCCAATCCGGCTCAAAAACCTATGCAACGGATGCGGCGAAAAAAACGGATCCGTTGCATACGTTTTTCCATGCAGCCCGTCCGGTTTTTGATGGATGCGGTTTGATACTGAGCATGCGCAGTACAAAAAAACTGCAATCCGGCGGCCGGATGCGTTTTTTGCCGCAGGACGCCGCATCCGGTCTCCATAGGCTTATATTGTGAATCGCGCCTGATCCGGCGCGATGCAGTTTTTTCGCCGCAACATTCCATCCGGCCGCCGCATGGGCTAAATATTCCGCATCTGGCAAAAAACGGACGCAACGCAAGGCCATGCAGCACAATACGGCGCTAATGCAAGTCTATGCGGGGAAAAAACGCAACCGACGGCAAAAAAAAAGATTACATTTTTTCTGCAGAGCGCCGTATTGTGCCACACGGCAAAAAACGGATGTGTGAAAGCAGCCTTAGTGGAACAATCAGAGGAAAAGTATAATGGAAACACGTGCATCACTTCTGTATTTATCACCCACTCCAGGTTTTGGCTACAAATGCTGAGGTAAAAAACCTACCAAATACTCACAGTGTGAACGTGGCCTTACAAATTCTGAGGTAAAAAACTCACCAAATACTTAACGTGTGCACGTGGCCTTCTAATGAAATACTTGCAACCACACTGATGTTGCTACTGGAAACGTAGCGATAATAAAATATTACGCTACAGTGGTTGTATAATCCTGCTAAAATTATAAATTATAGTGCCAGATACTTTCCAAGCAGGCATGCCATGTGCTACCTAAATAATGGAAATAAAGTTGATCTGTGATGAAAATATGCTATCTATATTATATCAGGTCAGGCCTGACGGGCTATTATACCAAAGGTGAAATATATTGGCTCAATTTAGTGTTTTTTTACCAGACATTTGGCGTAAAACACTGAATAAATCACCAAATTTTTGAGCAATTCAAGGTTGCATAAAGATTGTGTGACTTAGCACTACCACGGCAGTTTTACACAGTTTTGTCAAACTGTCACAGTCTGACGGCTCAGCTTGTCTATATCATGAGCTACGGCATGCCTTACAGAAACCTTACTCCAGTGCATGACTGGAGTAACATTTGTGACAAGGTGCACAGAGGTGCTCACCACTTTCTAAACGCATCGGATTCATTAGGATTTCTCCGATGCCTATGACTCCAGCATGCCCCTCATCAAGACTGTTGTGAACAACACCAGTCTTCAAGAATCGGGGCCTATGTGTTTGTATAATGGCCAAATAGAAAGAATACAGCAGATTCAGAAATACAAGGCTGTGTTAACACACATATGTTTGAGCCTCCATCATGGGTTCCATAATTTTCTAAGAAAGAAAAATGGCAGCAAACATGGCACTATTTCTTCAAGTAAAATGACAGGCATGTTAAAGAAGTTTTCCGGATTCAAAAAACACATCCATCGGCTGCAGTTTGTTTTAAAAAAATGAACTGTACTTTACTCACTCTACCCGGTGAGACTCCACTGCTGCTCCCAGAGTCTGTTATTGTGGCGCCCTAGGACCTGGTCGCCACAACAGCATTGCCCTCCCAAAGGGTTAATGCTGAGCCTGGAGGTAATTGGGAGATCCATTGGCCAGCAGGTTTAACACCCAACACAGTTCTCCCTCCGGCCAGCAGGGGGAGCTCTGAACCTGGAATTCCAGGGAGCCTTCCTCTACCTGACCAGAGGGAGGAAGTGGAGTCAGTCTGAAGGGAGTAGTGGAAGTGAACAGACGCAGAGTGAGCTGTCCTGTGAATCTGGGGCCTGGAGCTGGAGCAGCTTGGCCCAGAGAAGCAGGAATAGCTGAGAGGCAGCAGAGAGACTCAGACATCGGAGTCTGTGGTTGCCAGGGTATAAAATCCGTCCCTGGTAGCCGAGTCCGAAGGGCAGGAGAGCTGCAAGCCCCTGGCCCAGAAACATCCAAGGTACAGCTGTAGCATCAGGGCCCGGTGTGGACTCCAGCGGAGAAGCACCAGAGAGAGGGTCTGCGCAGCCACCTACAGAAAGAAGGGACGTGCTATTGGTCCCAGCAGCGAAGAGGGCCATTGCTGGATTCAGAGAAGCAGGGTCCTATCATCACAAAGCAAAGTACAGGAGTAGGCCTCATACTCAGCTGGCCAGAAAGATCATCCCAAGTACTTCCAGGCCGACCGGATCCCCATCACCACCTGTAACGGTCTCCCAGGACTGGACTGTTCCCAGAGTAAAAGAGGAGAAGGTAAAGAGACTGTTGTTTGTGCCTGGTTCTTTCCTCGCCTGTCGGCCCTGCACCGTGTTAGCCACACAACACCATAGACTTTCACGGGCACCAACGGTATCCCGGGGCATCGCTCCACCTGTGGGGAGCAGTACCATCATAGCTGCCATAACATCACCCCGGAGTTCTCCCATAGCAGCGGCGGCTTAATAGCCGCATACCACAGGTGGCGTCACGAACATTAACTTTAACTCATCAGCCACATATTCAACTGACACCCACCAGGGCCACGGAGCCGGGCCCAGCCACCACTGACTACCACCGGACTAGTCCGGCCCGGCACCGGGTGTCCCATAGCCCTGGGGTGGGCGAGTCAACTTTTGGCGTCACGAACAGGATTTCGTGCCCGGTCACACCGGGTACTGTGCGCCTGAAGAATTGCGCTTTAAAGACTGTATTACTGCGTGTTTCACTGTTTGAAAACTGCCGCCGCCATTAGCCTCACTGAGCGCAGGAAGAAGGGGGGCGTGCCTGACAAAGAGCGCGAAGGGAGCGCGCCATCAGAGCAGAGCGCTGTTAACCCCGCGCGACCCAGAAGGAAATTTGAAAAGTGAACGGAGCCTGGTAAGGTTCACTAAGGGGGAGGAAGATGTCCGACGCAGAGGGAGGGCAGGTGGCTGCCATAGCCCGAGACGCCGCAGCACCAGCCGAAGCGATCCCTGTCGCCGTCGCCCCATCCCCCGCTGTAGCGCCGGTAATGCCGATCACCATGCCGTACATACCGGGCGCAGAATGGCTGCCGCAGTACTCCGGGGAGTCCCATACCTTGAGCGACTTCAGAGAAAGCCTGCACAGCTTGTTCCGGGTGTATCCGCTGACTGAGAGCCAGAAGGTGGGCATATTAATGGGACAGCTAGCCGGCGCAGCCCAGCGTGAAGTGAAGTCCTGGCCTGATACAGATAAAGGGACAGTAACCCAGATACTGGCCAAGCTAAAGAGTACTTTTGACACCCGCACCGCAGCAGAGATAAAGATGAGATTCTTTGGGTGCAAGCAGCGGGCCACAGACAGCATAAGGGACTATGCCCTAAACCTGCAAGAGGCCCTGAAAGCGGTTAAACAAGTGGACCCAGAGAGTGTACGTGAGGAACACAAACTCCTAACTGAGCAGTTCATAGAGGGGCTCCTGTCAGATGCCCACAGGACCCAGCTGCGTATCATGGTCCTGCAGAACCCTGCTCTGGACTTTGCAAAGTTTAAGGACCAGGCCATCCGGGTACTGAGAGAATCTACACCGAATGACCCAGTACCCCTCCGGCCTCTTGCTATCACGTACCCCGGGGTGGTGCCTGCAACACGAGCCACTGCAGGGGCTGAGGCGCAGTCCCTGGATAAGGATCCCACTGCAGAGCTCAGACAGCAGGTCCAGGAGCTGACCAAGACTGTGGCTGCCCTTGCCAAGACCGTGCAGTCTCTACAAGTGACCCCATCGCCTGCAAGAATCGAGTTGGCCTCCAGCCCAGATGACGTCCCATGGATGCGACAGAGGAGGGTTCCGCCGACCCGAGGCAGAGACACAGACCGGTATGATTCAACGGGACAACCGATCTGCCGCCGCTGCAGCCAGGCGGGCCACATTGCACGATACTGTCCTTTAAATGGGCCGAGCCTGGGGCCAGGAGCCGACCCCCAGGTGTAAGGAAGCCCGGCTCAACACCCAGCCGCAGCAAGTATGTGGGAGGACGACCGGTCCTTCCTATTGTGCTGGATGGGATCCCTTTGAATGCCCTCCTGGATACGGGGTCCCAGGTAACAACCATCCCCTACAAACTGTACAAAAGATATTGGGCTGATTCAGACATTGACCATGGCCCAGATGATGATTTAACAATTGTGGCCAGTAATGGTCAGCCCTTACCTCAAATTGGGTACAAAGAAGTAACCATTAAAGTGGGGCGGGTAGAATTGCCATGTCAGGGGATGATAATTGTAGATATTGATCGCAAAGAATCTGACCCATTGGTAACCATTGGTACAAATGTGATAGAAAATTGTGTTGCCGAAGTGATAATTTTGTTGCAACAGGCGTCTGAAACTGCCAGCTCCGGGCAGCAGCGTGCCCTACAGAGGGAGATCAGAGCCCTGATGAGGAGGCAGCAGGTAGAGCTGGCCGGAGGAGAAATTGGCAGTGTGAGGGTAAGTGACCCCCTCCCCATTGCAATACCCCCAAGAAGTGAAATGTTGATATGGTGTCGGGCAGCAATAGGCCTCAAGGGTCAGGATTACCATGCCTTGGTAGAACCGGTGTATTCAGACAGCAGGCCTGGAGTCCTGATAGCCAGAGGGGTAGCAGACGTCCGCAAGGGGAGAGTGCCCATCCGTGTCCTGAATTGTGGGGAGGAGGAAGCCAAATTGCCCCGGTACGCCACTGTAGCAAAACTGTACACTGTCAGCAACAACACCATCAAAGCAGTGGAACCCTTGATCCCGTCCGACCAGGCGGAAGACAATGGCTCCAAGGGGCAGCTGGAAGACTGGTGCCAAAACTTACATGTGGGCACCGACTCCACCCCCTCACACCAAAAGCATGGGGTTTACCGGGTGGTACAGGAGTACGAGCGGGTCTTCAGCAAACACCCCCTAGATTTTGGGCAGGTGAAAGGGGTTAAACATCAAATCCCCACGGGTGATCATCCTCCCGTTAAAGAGAGATACCGCCCTGTACCCCCCGCACAGTATCAGCGTGCCAAAGAAATGTTACGGGAAATGAAGGAGGCCGGGGTTATCAGAGATAGTTGTAGCCCCTGGGCAGCTCCACTAGTGCTCGTAAAGAAAAAAGATGGTACAATGAGAATGTGTGTAGATTACAGGCAAATTAACCGCATTACACATAAAGATGCTTATCCACTACCCAGAATAGAGGAGTCACTAACAGCCTTAAAGTCAGCTAACTATTTCTCCACCTTGGATCTCACCAGTGGGTATTGGCAGGTTCCCGTGGCAGAGGCGGACAAGGAGAAGACTGCATTCACGACGCCAATGGGCCTCTGCGAGTTCAACTGTATGCCATTCGGGCTCTGCAACGCCCCAGGGACATTCCAACGGTTGATGGAGTGCTGCTTGGGCCACCACAACTTCGAAACCGTGCTGTTGTACCTGGATGACGTTATAGTCTACTCCAAGACTTATGAAGACCACCTGAAGCACTTAGCAGAAGTGTTTGAGTCTTTGTCAAAATATGGCCTGAAGATCAAGCCGTCCAAATGTCACCTCTTGAAGCCAAAGGTACAGTACCTGGGTCATGTGGTCAGCGCAGAAGGTGTGGCACCTGATCCGGAGAAAGTCACCGTAATCAAGGACTGGCCAAGACCCACCACGGTAAAGGAGGTGCGGCAGTTCCTTGGGCTGGTGGGCTACTACCGAAGGTTCATTGATGGTTTCACCAAGATAGCAGCGCCCCTTCAAGATCTCCTGGTGGGCCAGCCAAAGCAGGCTAAGAAGCAGAGCCCTCCCTTTGAATGGAGCAGCCAACTAGAAACATCCTTTGTCCAGCTGAAAGGGGCTCTCACGGGAGAAGAAATTCTGGCCTACCCTGACTACAGCCAGCCGTTTGTACTGTATACAGACGCCAGCAACGTGGGCCTGGGAGCCGTGTTGTCCCAGGTGCAGGGAGGCAGAGAGAAGGTGATAGCGTACGCCAGTAGGAAGCTTCGGCCCACAGAAAGGAATCCAGAAAACTACAGTTCCTTCAAGCTGGAGTTCCTCGCTATTGTTTGGGCAGTGACTGAACGCTTCAAGCACTATCTGGCGTCGGCCAAGTTCACCATCTTCACGGACAACAATCCGTTGACACACCTGGCAACAGCCAAGTTAGGTGCGTTGGAACAGCGGTGGATGGCCCGGCTGTCTAACTTTGACTTTACCATCAAGTATCGGGCTGGCAAGAAGAATAACAATGCTGATGCGCTGTCCAGAATGCCTCACTTACCCGAATCTGGAGAAGACCTGGATGAACTCGAAGAGATAGAGTTACCGGCTTTCCATCATCAGGGTGTTTCCCAGTGTGAGCATGCTGTGGGAGTGAAGCGCTCGAGCCAACACGAGGTCTCGGTTAACCCATTACTCCACCATAATTGGGAAGAGACACAGAACGGTGACCCGGCTGTGCGATTGGTCAAAGAAAAGCTAGCACAAGCTGAGACTCATCTTGGCCCAGATGCTCCAGAAGAAGCCCAGCAGTTGTGGAAAGAGAGGGGACGACTGTTCACCTACCAAGGCAAGCTCTGCAAGAGATATGTCAACTATCGAACAAATGAACTTGTCTGGCAGATAGTGGTTCCGCAGAGGGATGCTTCAATGGTCCTAGCAGCGTATCATGATAACGCCGGGCACTTCGGGTGGAAGAAGTTGGAGGCCTTACTCCGTGATCGGTTCTACTGGGTGCACATGAGAAAGATGATCGAGAAATGGTGCCGAGACTGTGGCCCGTGTAACTTGAGGCGGAAGGATGATGCCAGCCAAAGGTCTCCCCTACAGCCAATTGTCACGAAGCAGCCCCTGGAGTTGGTGGCCCTGGACCACGTGAAGTTAACACCAAGCCGGTCAGGCTATGTGTACGCCCTCACCATTGTGGACCATTACTCTCGTTTCCTGGTAGTAGTGCCTGTGAAGGACCAGACAGCCAGGACGGCAGCTAGAGCGTTCCAGGCATCCTTTTGTCGACCGCACGGCTATCCGGAAAGGGTACTGACGGATCAGGGTCCTGCATTCGAGGCTGAAGTGTTCCAAGAGTTCTGTAACATGTACGGTTGTAAGAAAATTCGAACCACACCGTACCACCCCCAGACCAATGGACTGTGCGAGAAAATGAACCATGTGGTTATTGATATGCTGAAGACCCTACCGCTGGAAGAGAGGAACCAATGGCCAGAAAAGTTGCCAGATCTGGTAGACTTGTACAACCACATCCCAGTGAATTCGACCAACTGCAGCCCCGCTTACCTGATGCGAGCCAGACCAGGCAAGTTGCCTGTAGACTTTGAGATGGGGACTGTGTCGCCTGAGGCGGTTCAAGAAATAGAGGATTGGGATGCAGAACGGCAGCAGCGGTACCGTAAGGTCCAGGAGTGCGTGGAAAGGAGCCTGTCTCAAGCAAGAACGAGACAAGAACAGCAGTACAATCAAACGGCCCCAGCAACTCCCTTAGCACCTGGAGAACAAGTCCTCAAGAAGAAGCGGAGGACGCATAAATTGGATGATCAGTGGGAAAACGAGCCCTACACCATTATCCCCTCCAACTTTGACAACAGTAAGGTGTGCCTCATAAGCAAGGATGAAGGCAAGACTTGTCAAGCAGTATCCAGAGACCGCCTGAAGACGTGCCCTGAGCGGTGCAAAGTTCAAAAGGAAGTGGAGGAAGTTCGAGAAGAGGGGGAAGAGATGATACAAACAATCCTCGGCAAATTCCCCAAGACTTGGACCCGCATAAATGGTGCCGTAGTGGTACCGGTCCTGACGTTCCCACAGTTGGTCGAGCCAGAAACAGAACAGGTTCCGGATCCACCCAAAGAACCGTCCGCCCCGACACGAGGTGACACGCCAGCAGTGGAACAGGAGGATCAACCCCCTGTCAGTGGTGAACCTGTCATACCCTTGGCGACTCTTAGACCACATGGGCGATCATCATGCATACCTATTGGGGTTAGGCCTACCGGTAGTGCTGAGATAGGAGACACACTAAGTAGTCAGGGACAAACACCAGAGCTACGCAGGTCCCAACGCAGCACTCGGGGACAACCCCCTCTAAGGTATAGGGAATCAAATGTATAAAGGAGAAAGAAAGAGTATTTATTGGAATGTAAATAGTTATGCGAAATGTCTGTAATGTTGTGTACAAAATGTTTTTCTTTTTCTTTGATTGTGAAAATGGACAATTGGGCCACTGGACTATGGGTGGCCAACACCTAAATTGTTCATAGTTAGCACCAGTGTGCTCGACACCCCTGAAGAAAAACCCGTCCGGCGTGCATAGAGTGGGGTCATCAATGCTCTGACGCACGCCCAGAGCCTACGTTGGGGGTTTTATCGCGGCGGGTCCCCCATGGAGCAGTGTAATGGACACCCGGCAGGGAGCCACACTGGACTCTTATAGTACTGTTTGAATTTGTAACGTTAAAGAGAATGTGCCTCCCATATTGGGATGAAATGTATGACATGTTATGTGTTGTTTCCACAGTCCGGGAGTACTGAATTTAACTAAGGGGGAGTGTGGCGCCCTAGGACCTGGTCGCCACAACAGCATTGCCCTCCCAAAGGGTTAATGCTGAGCCTGGAGGTAATTGGGAGATCCATTGGCCAGCAGGTTTAACACCCAACACAGTTCTCCCTCCGGCCAGCAGGGGGAGCTCTGAACCTGGAATTCCAGGGAGCCTTCCTCTACCTGACCAGAGGGAGGAAGTGGAGTCAGTCTGAAGGGAGTAGTGGAAGTGAACAGACGCAGAGTGAGCTGTCCTGTGAATCTGGGGCCTGGAGCTGGAGCAGCTTGGCCCAGAGAAGCAGGAATAGCTGAGAGGCAGCAGAGAGACTCAGACATCGGAGTCTGTGGTTGCCAGGGTATAAAATCCGTCCCTGGTAGCCGAGTCCGAAGGGCAGGAGAGCTGCAAGCCCCTGGCCCAGAAACATCCAAGGTACAGCTGTAGCATCAGGGCCCGGTGTGGACTCCAGCGGAGAAGCACCAGAGAGAGGGTCTGCGCAGCCACCTACAGAAAGAAGGGACGTGCTATTGGTCCCAGCAGCGAAGAGGGCCATTGCTGGATTCAGAGAAGCAGGGTCCTATCATCACAAAGCAAAGTACAGGAGTAGGCCTCATACTCAGCTGGCCAGAAAGATCATCCCAAGTACTTCCAGGCCGACCGGATCCCCATCACCACCTGTAACGGTCTCCCAGGACTGGACTGTTCCCAGAGTAAAAGAGGAGAAGGTAAAGAGACTGTTGTTTGTGCCTGGTTCTTTCCTCGCCTGTCGGCCCTGCACCGTGTTAGCCACACAACACCATAGACTTTCACGGGCACCAACGGTATCCCGGGGCATCGCTCCACCTGTGGGGAGCAGTACCATCATAGCTGCCATAACATCACCCCGGAGTTCTCCCATAGCAGCGGCGGCTTAATAGCCGCATACCACAGGTGGCGTCACGAACATTAACTTTAACTCATCAGCCACATATTCAACTGACACCCACCAGGGCCACGGAGCCGGGCCCAGCCACCACTGACTACCACCGGACTAGTCCGGCCCGGCACCGGGTGTCCCATAGCCCTGGGGTGGGCGAGTCATTATTGTCTGCAACACTGACATTGCACCAACAGCGCTGCAGACAATCAGTGAGCTGCCGGCCCTGAGCAGCCCGTGCTGTCAACTTGGGCATAGCCACTGAGCTCAGTTATTATAGGCTGCAGCGCTGTTGTAATGACGTCCCTTAGACCCTATTACAGTTAATTCATACGATTGCCCACCATTTGTGTCTTTCATGGAACAGATCTGTTTCCTGTGTGTATTCCATTCCATAATCAGACCAAAGTGAGACATGTTTACGAAGTTTTATGTAGATCATTGGTTCACAAGAAAAGAAAAAAAAAAAAAGGGACACCCCTAACAATAGAACAGCATAGGATTAACAAAAAATGAACTTCTGAAAGAGTAACCATCATTTTAGTTTTTAGACTTAATAAATTAATACTAGATGTGAAAATAAGAAACTTTGTAATATATTTTATCAGAGAAATCTGTTTATTTCCCCTCCTGGACTGATCATTCAGTCTCAAAAGTGTCAATTGCTGTGTAAAGTCGGTCTTCTGTGATTACAGTCTTTCCCATTACTGACATAGGAGATGACAGTTGGTGCTCATAAAGTTCTATGGAGAACTGTAACTGACATTTCAGGAGAACTTGCAGCGGAATGTCTCCAGCTCATCCAATCACTGAATCTTAAAAACACCAACTGCCATCTATCTCGGTAATGTCTTCCCTGAATATAGAGGTTACCCAAGAAGTAAAGGGGGCTTTACATGCAACGATATCGCTATCAATAAGTCGTCGGGGTCACGGAATTTGTGATGCACATCCGGCGTTGTTAGCGACGTCGTTGCGTGTGACACCTATAAGCGAGTGTTAACGATCGAAATTACTCACCTGATCGTTGACACGATTCATTTCCCAAATATCGTTGCTGCCGCTGGTGCAGGACGCAGGTTGTTGGTCGTTCCTGAGGCAGCACACATTGCTAGGTGTAACACCCCGGGAATGACGAACAACGTACCTGCGTCCTGCCGGCAACGAGGTGGGCGTGTCATTAATGTGGCTGGTCTTTACCCCTCCGCTTCTATTGGCGGGCCGCTGTGTGATGTCGCTCCGACGCCGCACGAACCTCCCCCTTAAAAAAAAAGAGGTTGTTCGCCGCCCACAGCGACGTTGCTAGGAAGGTAAGCATGTGTGACGGGTACTAGCGATTTTGTCCGCCACGGGCAGCGATTTGCTCGTGACGCACAAACGACGGGGTCGGGTGCTTTCATGAGCGACATCGCTAGCAATGTCGCTGCGTGTAAAGCAGCCTTTGGAGTGAATGATCAGTCCTGGTGGAGAATAACACAGATTTGTCTGATAAGATATATTACAAAGTTTTTTATTGCCATGTGTACTATTGATTTAAGAAATAAAAATTAAATTTAATCTCACATGTTTGGAAACTTGTGTCTCTCCTGCCTCCAATTACCCGTCTCCGACTGATGACTGCTGTGCTCGGATGTATCAGCGGCTGTCACTTACTGAACTCCCACTGATATATGAGAAGCCGATACATGAGCTCAGTGGACTCCAGCTGCCATTATGTCCCCCCACTCTTGCTAATAGAACAGGCATTTACTTAGAGCCATTATATATGTCCCCTAAAATGACAACATTCATAATACCCTCCCACTAATTACATTTCCTGCTTCTTAATAAGAAGCCCCATTATACATTATCAGCCATTACATTATGCTGCACACATCATACATCAGACTTATTACCTTCCTTTGTAAGTTAGATTGTTTCTCACATGCAGCAGGGAGAGTAAGGCAACCTGGAAGTAGTTGGTGACGCAAGGCGTTATGGGAGTTGTAGTTTCTGGCTGTTGCTAGAACAGTAACCACAAGAGGGAACACTGTTCTTTCTTTTTTGTCCTATATTGCGGAGCCATCTTGGGTGTGACTAGTGCTCATGTTTAGATTTAGATATACAGACCTATGGCACTAATTACACTGTGATACTAATACATTTTATTTTATCTTATGCTTATGTATAGGCAAGACGCAATTCAAAAGAGTTCCACAACTTTTTTATTATTATTAATTATTATTATTATCTTTATCTTAACTTTATCACCTAAGTTTAGGGTCATTTAGATATTTCCTTATTTTTGAAAGAAAGCACATTTTTTTTCAATGAAGCTAACATTAAATTAAACAGAAATACACTCTATACGCTATTAATGTGGTAAATGACTATTCTAGCTGCAAACGTCTGGTTTTGAATGCAGTATCTACATACTATAGGTTCATAGAGGCCCATTTCAAACAACCACCACTCCAGTGTTCTAATGGTACATTGTGTTTGCTAACTGTGTTAGAAGGCTAATGAATGTTTAGAAATCCCTTGAAAACCCTTGTGCAAGTATGTTAGCACAGCTTCCTTTGAGCTAGTTGAGAATCTGGAGCATTACATTGTTGTTTCCATTAAACTCTCAAAATGGCCAGAAAAAGAGAACTTTCATGTGTGTACTACTCCCTTCAGAGGAGAGCACAAACAGGCTCTAACCAAAATGCTGAATCAGTGTATTTCTTACGTCCAGGGTATGAAGTTTTTCCTCTTTCTGATTTTTGGGGAAGGGAAAAAAGAAAGGTAGGACTATCTCCTGAGATCTATGAAATGATCTGGACACTTTGGCGGGCTTTACACGCTGCAACATCGCTAGCAATTGCTAGCGATGTCGAGCGCGATAGCACCCGCCCTCGTTGCACGGCCGATATGTGGTGATCGCTGCCGTAGCAAACATTATCGCTACGGCAGCATCACACGCACATATCTGCTCTGCGACGTCGCTGTGACCGGCAAACCGCCTCCTTTCTAATGGGGTGGTTCGTTCAGTGTCACAGCAACGTGACAGCAGCATCACTAAACCGCCGCCCAATAGAAAAGGAGGGGAGGAGATGAGCGGCCGGAACATGCCGCCCACCTCCTTCCTTCCTCCTTTTCCAGTAGACGGAGGTAAGGAGATGTTTGTCGTTCCAGCGGTGTCACACATAGCGATGTGTGCTGCCGCAGGAACGACAAACAACATCGTACATGCAGCAGCAACGATATTATGGAAATGAACGACGTGTCAACAAGCAACGATTTTGCAAGTTTTTGCGCTCGTTGATCATCACTTATTTGTATTACACGCTGCGATGTCGCTTCCGGCGCCGGATGCGCGTCACTAACGACATGACCCCGACGATATATCGGCAGCGATTTCGCAGCGTGTAAAGAACCCCTTTGGGTAAATTGGCAGGGTCTGTTTTCAAGGTTATTCTAGCATCTAAAATGAGAGTGTAAGGAGGGTTGGCAGCTAGAGCTAGTAGATGGATTATTCTCCTGGCTGATGTGACTGCAACTAAAAATACAGTTTTTAAAGTACCTTAAGTGAAGCCTGATCTAGGGGCTCAATGGGAGGCCCTGTAAGGGAATCCAATACTAAATTTAGATCCCAAGGAGGAATCTTTAGGGAAGGAATCGGAGCAGTTCTCTGGCAGGATTTCAAGAATCTTCTGACGCAAAGATTCTCTGCTAAATCACAGTCGTAAAGCGCCGCTAAAGCTTTAAACTGGACTTTAAGAGTGCTAACTGCTAAGCCCAGTTCCAGTCCTTTCTGTAAGAAATCTAGAATGAAACCAGAGGCACCTCCCCAACCGGAAGCTCCCCAGAGGAGGAGAGGAACTTGTTCCAAACCCTACCATAAATCTTAGTGGTTATAGGCTTTCTGCTGTTTAAGGGTGTAGAAATCAGATTCTCTGAGAATCTACGGCTCGCTAATAGGTCCCTCTCAAATCCAAGGCCATCAAATGCAGACCTGGAACTGGAGGATGAACAACTGGGCCCTGAGAGAGAAGGTCCGGGATTCCTGGAAGAATCCAGGGTTCCAAAAGAGACATTATTTTGAGTCAAAAATTGCATTGAATGGCGGCTCAAAAAATCTGACGTCACATTTGCCACCCCTTTTACATGCAGTCCCAAAAGCAAGATGGAAAGATTTTCTGCTAAGGACAAAATCTCCTGAGCTGCCTTCATAAGGCCTCTTTTACACGTCCGTGAAAATCACGCACGTTTTTCACGGACGTGTCAGAGGTGCGTTTTGCCCTCCGTGAGCCGTGTTTATGGGCTACGTGTATTCTCCGTGTGTTATCCGTGATAACACACGGAGAACGGGAGCTTTCTACTCACCTGTCCCTTGCATCCGTAGTGATGGTGTCTATTATCTGAATTATCCAGTGAAACCCCACTGAGAGATTCACTGCGTCCAACCACCACCAAAGGGATTCTATGACAGACAGAGAGGGTAAGGTCTATCCTCCCTTCTAAGGATCCCCTTAACCTCCTTTGGGCTTTTAATACCTCCCACTGTAGGGGACAAGTGTGAAATTGTGCCCATAACACTGCTGGGATGAGGACGTGAGAGAGCCCAGGAGGGACATAACCTCCTGAGGTATGTGGTTAGCTCCAGTATCCTGGAGGACACCAAGACTTGTACTATACTATACTATACTATACTTGTACTATACTATACTTGTACTATACTGTACTTGTACTATATCGATAATCCAGCTGCTTGCTGTTATCTTTTCCCAGGCATGAGAAAATTAGGAGAGTCTTCCTCCTACCTGGGATCTGACGTCATTGGGCCGATTTTTTGCTGTCCTTTGAGGAACCGCCGAACATGAAGTTTGAGCCTTTCCTTTTTTGATCTCCCCAGGCGACTGGACAACTTTCCTTTCATAACAGAAGATAACCCAAGAGAAGGACGCTGGAATTGTCATGAAGAAAACCTGGGAAACCCTTGTTTAGTATCCACAGCCGTCTTTAAAATGTCATCCAAGGCATCCCTGAAAAGAAAGCTTCCACCACAGGGAATGGTACAAAGTTTGGCTTTAGACTGGGCATCTCCAGGCCAGCTCTTAAGCCAGAGTGCTCTCCTGGCAGAGTTGGACAGCGCTGCAGATTTTGCTGAAAGTCTAATGGAGTCTGCGGACGCATCTGCCAAGAAGGCCGCTGCTCCTTTCATTAGAGGTATGGAGGAAAGACTCTTATCTCTAGCTATGTTATCCTTCACCTGGGCCTCTAACTCCTGCAGCCATACCATGAGGGATCTGGCCACACAGGTGCTGGCAACAGCTGGTCTCTGGGAACCTGCGGATGCCTCCCAAGAGCCTTTAAGAAAGCCATCCACTTTCCTATCAAAGTGATCCTTTAAGGAGCCAAGATCCTCAATTGAAAGGGAAGATTTTCTAGCCATTTAAGCTACTGCCGAGTCAATTCTTGGGCTTCTGTTCCAGCAAGCGGCTTCTGAGTCTTCAAAGGGGTATTTCCTCTTAAAAGTAGATGACCGTGTAGCTCTCCTGTCGGGCTTGTTCCACTGCTCCTCTACAACCCGTTTAACCCTGTGATTAACAGGAAAAGAGCGTCTCTTCTTACTCTCCAGGCCCCCAAACATAAAGTCCTCCAGGGACTCAGGCTCACGAGTGTCCTCCAGACCCATTGTGGATCTAAGGCTGGAAACGCATCTATGCGAGTAAAATCGGTCCGACTGGGCTGAAAAAAACTCGGCTGATTTTAGTTCACGTTAGGTCCAAGTGCAACGCAAGTGCGATGCTTTTTCTGAATAAATGAATGATTTTACTAGCGTGTGTAATGCGTGTGTAATGCGTGTGTAATGCGTGTGTAATGCGTATTTTTTAATATGTCATCTGCCATTCAGCTCTGCTACATGGCCGCTGACAGCAGACACAGACAGCCATGTAGCAGAGCTGAATGGCAGATGACAGCAGACACAGACAGAGCCGCACGATAAAAAAAGAATGAACTGGGGTGAACTTCACCCGACTTCATTGTCATGCTGCGGCTCTGTCTGTGTCGCGTCCTGATTAGCGGTCACCTGTGAAGGATTCACCGGTGACCGCTAATCCCCTGAGTGACTGAAGTTAGCAGCCCTCTCTCATTCTCACCGATCCCCGGCACGGCGCTGCACGGCATTCACACTGCTCCGGCGGCTTTTACTATTTTGAAAAAGCCGGCCGCTCATTAAACAATCTCGTATTCCCTGCTTTCCCCGCACACCGGCGCCTATGATTGGTTGCAGTGAGACACGCCCCCACGCTGAGTGACAGGTGTCTCACTGCACCCAATCACAGCAGCTGGTGGGCGTGTCTATACTGTGCAGTGAAATAAATAATTTAAAAAAACGGCATGCGGTCCCCCCCTATTTTAATACCAGCCAGATAAAGCCATAGGCTGAAGGCTGGTATTCTCAGGATGGGGATCTCCACGTTATGGAGAGCCCCCCAGCCTAACAATATCAGTCAGCAGCCGCCCAGAACTGCCGCATACATTAGATGCGACAGTTCTGGGACTGTACCCGGCTCTTCCCGATTTGCCCTGGTGCGTTGGCAAATCGGGTAATAAGGAGTTAATGGCAGCCCATAGCTGCCACGAAAATCCTAGATTAATCATGTCAGGCGTCTCCCCGAGATACCTTCCATGATTAATCTGTAAGTTACAGTAAATACACACACCCGAAAAAATCCTTTATTAGAAATAAAAAACACTAACAAATTCCCTCATCATCACCAATTTAATAAGCCCCAAAAAGCCCTCCCTGTCCGGCGTAATCCACGGACCTCCAGCGTCGCATCCAGCTCTGCTGCATGGAGGTGACCGGAGCTGCAGAAGACACCGCCGCTCCTGTCAGCTCCACGCAGCAACTGAAGACACCCGCGCGATCAGCTGAGCTGTCACTGAGGTTACCCGGTGGCCGCCACTGGATCCAGTGACAGCGGGTAACCTCAGTGACAGCTCAGCTGATCGCGCTACTCACCTCATTTGCTGCGTGGAGCTGACAGGAGCGGCGGTGTATTCTGCTGCTCCGGTCACCTTCATGCAGTAGAGCTGGATGCGACGCTGGAGGTCCGTGGATTACGCCGGACATAGAGGGCTTTTTGGGGCTTATTAAATTGGTGATGATGAGGGAATTTGTTAGTGTTTTTTATTTCTAATAAAGGATTTTTTCAGGTGCGTGTGTTTATTTACTGTAACTTACAGATTACTCATGGAAGGTATCTCGGGGAGACGCCTGACATGATTAATCTAGGATTTAGTGGCAGCTATGGGCTGCCATTAACTCCTTATTACCCCGATTTGCCAACGCACCAGGGCAAATCGGGAAGAGCCGGGTACAGTCCCAGAACTGTCGCATCTAATGTATGCGGCAATTCTGGGCGGCTGCTGACTGATATTGTTAGGCTGGGGGGCTCCCCATAACATGGAGCTTCCCATCCTGAGAATACCAGCCTTAAGCCGTATGGCTTTATCTGGCTGGTATTAAAATTGGGGGGGACCGCACGCCGTTTTTTTAAATTATTTAATTATTTATTTCACTGCACAGTATAGACACGCCCAGCGGCTGCTGTGATTGGGTGCAGCGTGGGGGCGTGTCTCACTGCAACCAATCATAGGCGCCTCTGGGCGGGGAAAGCAGGGAATACGAGATTGTTTAATGAGCGGCCGGCTTTTTCAAAATAGTAAAAGCCGTCGCAGCACTGTGAACGCCGTGCCGCGCCGCGCCGGGGATCGGGGAACGGTGAGTATGAGAGAGGAGGGGAAAATGACCGACAGACTGTGAGAGAGGGACAGAGATAGTGACGGACCGACAGAGAGAGAATAGAGACCGAGAGGGAGAGACCGACTGACAGAGAATAGTGATTGACAGACATTGTGAGACATCACTCGTTTCCAGTGTTTTAGGAAACATGCGAGAAATGTATTTAGAAAATCGGATGTCACTAGGATGGTGTGAGTGCCGTCCCGTGACATCCGATTATTTACACGCTCCCATAGACTTGCATTGGAGAGACTCGCAGTAGAATCTCGCAAAAAAGCAGCATGCTGCAATTTTTTTCTCAGTCCGATTTGGACTGAGAAAAAAATCGCAAATGCGAGCTGAATCATTCACTAACATGTGTCCGATTCCAATGCGAGATTTTCTCGCATTGCTCTACTGCGAGAAACTCGCAAGTGAGAAGCAGCCCTAACTGCCTTCCTTCTTGCCCTTCTGAAGAAGACGACAATGAAGGTGATGAGCAGGTGGAAGCCAGTCTCCCTCTGACTCAGAAGATTTCTCCGAGATTATGTCCTGAGACAGGACCTTCTGTGACCCTTTGGAGTGTAAGTGGGATATGGTTTTAAGGGACTCCTTAATCTCAGTGTTTCTTATAGTCCTAAGACTAGAGGCGAAGTCAGGAGCCTCCTCTCTGACGGACTCCAAAATGCAACTCCTGCATAATTTCTTCTCTGCCCCAGGTAGTAACGAGGACTTACACAGCACTCTTTATTTTTTTGTCTTGGACAACCTCTTCCGGGGAACTTCCTACAGAATATGGGAAAATAAGGAAAAAAGACCCCATTAGCAGGAGGAACCGAAGTTCACTTACCATCTGCAGAAACAAAAGGGAAGGTACCGGATCTGGGGGCTGCACCAAGTCACAGGATTCCTTCATCCTAGAACCTCTGGAATTCTGTCTGGCAAGGCTGCTGGAGTGGGTGCCGCCTGACCGTTTGTGGTGCTTCTGCTTCAGCTGCTGAGATGGCCGTGGTGGCGACTGGTGCTGCGGTGGCGACAAACACTGCTGCTGCTGCTATTGCGGCTGGTCCTCAATTGCTGGAGGAGGGCAAAAGCGCTACTTACCCCAACCGCAGTCCTTTCATCTGGAAAGCCTCCTTGGATCCCACACACGGGCGCTATCTTGCGGGCCCTGTGCATGCGCAGACGCTAAGGCCAGTCACCTGTGCATGACGTCACACATCTGCGGCCACCGATGTCAGCACAGGCAGCTGGAACTGGCTCCGGCGCGCTGAAAGCGCCGGCCACAGGGATGCACAGCGGGTGCACAGACCCGGCAGCTTCCTCAGATCTTTGTCTGGTGCGCTCGAACCGTGGCTAAACCCGCAGGCCGCCAATGGGTGCGCTGACCCGGATAGCACCTGGCAGAGGGATCTCCTAGAACCTACCATGCCCACGCTTGTCACCGCAGGGGGAGCCAGCCCTGAGGGGACACGTCTGAGTATGAGCTACGGCACCATGGCAGGTAAGCCATACTTCCAGCACCGATTCACCCCGGGATATGGGGGTTTTCACCTGCTGAGAACATAGCCGGCTCTGGGTCTCCCATCTTGGGACAGGAAATCGAACTGATGTGGTAGAAAGGTACCGCCCTTTTATTTCACTGGGTTTCCTGCCCTAAGATGGGTGGACCTTTCTCTCTGGTGGTGCTGTCATGGGGAAAGGGAAAAAGAGAACTTTCATGTAAAACTCGACAGTCTATTCTTGTTCTAGAAATGAAAGATATTCCATGCAAGAAATTGCCAAGAAACTGAAGATTACATACAACTGAGAGTAATACTCCCTTCAGAGGAGAGCAGAAACAGGCTCTAACCAGAGTTGAAATAAGTGGAAGGTCCCGCTGCACAACTGAGGAACAAGACAAGTACAGATTAGATTCTCTAGTTTGAGAAATCGACTCCTCACAGGTCCTCAAATGGCAGCTTCTTTAAATAGTACCTGCAAAACGCCAGTGTCAACGTCTACAGTGAAGGGGCGACTCCGGGATGCTGGCCTTCAGGGCAGAGTGGCAAAGAAAAAGCCATATCTGAGACTGGCTAATAAAAGGAAAAGATTAATATGGGCAAAATGACACAGACATTGGACAGAGGAAGATTGGAAAAAATGTTATGGACAGACAAATTGAAGCTTGAGGTGTGTGGATCATACAGAAGAACATTTGTGAGACGCAGAACTACTGAAAAGATGCTGGAAGAGTGCCTGACACCATCTGTCAAGCATGGTCGAGGTAATGTGATGGTCTGGGGTTGATTTGGTGCTGGTAAAGTGGGAGATTTGTACAAGGTAAAAGGGATTTTGAATAAGGAAGGCAATCACTCCATTCTGCAATGCCATGCCATACCCTGTGGACAGCGCTTGATTGGAGCCAATTTCATCCTACAATAGGACAATGACCGAATGCACACCTCCAAGTTATGCATGAACTACTTAGGGAAGAAGCAGGCAGCTGGTATTCTATCTGTAATGGACTGGCCAGCCCAGTCACCAGATCTCAACCCTATTGAGCTGTTGTAGGAGCAGCTTGACCGTATGGTACGCAAAAAGTGTCCATCAAGCCAAGCCAACTTGTGGGAGGGGCTTCTGGAAGCATGGGGGGATATCTCCAGATTACCTCAGCAAATTAACAGCTAGAATGCCAAAGGTCTGCAAAGCTGTAATTGCTACAAATCGAGCATTCTTGGACGAAAGCAAAGTTTGAGGGAGAACATTTTTTCCAAGTAAAAATCATTATTTCTAACCTCATCAATGTCAGGACTATATTTTCTATTCATTATGCAACTCATTTGATAAATAAAAGTATGATTTTTCATGGAAAAGAAAAAAAATTGTCTGGGTGACCCCAAACTTTTGAACTGTAATGTATCATATCTACCGATATTTGATGAACAGAAAGTGGGATAAACTAAAGCGGGCTTTACACGCTACGACATTGCTCAAGTGATCTCGTTGGGGTCACGGAATTTGTGACGCACATCCGGTCGCTTTAACGATGCCGTTGCGTGTGACACCTATGAGCGAATTCTCATCGTCGCAAAAACGTGAAAAATCGCTCATCGGTGACATGGGGGTCCATTCTCAAATATCGTTACTGCAGCAGCACACATCGCTCCGTGTGACACCACAGAAGCGAGGAACCTCACCTTACCTGCCTCCCGGCCACAATGCGGAAGGAAGGAGGTGGGCGGGATGTTACGTCCCGCTCATCTCCGCCCCTCTGCTTCTATTGGGCGGCGGTTCAGTGACGCTGCTGTACTGTCGCTGTGACGCTGAACGAACCAACCCCTTAGAAAGGAGGCGGTTCGCCGGTCACAGCGACATTGCAGGGAAGGTAAGTAGTGTGACGGGTCCGGGCGATGTTGTGCGACACAGGCAGTGATTGGCCCGTGTCGCACAACCGATGGGGGCGGGTACGCACGCTGGTGATATCGGTACTGATATCGCAGTGTGTAAAGCGGCCTTAAGAAGCGCACAGCGCACCGCAGCAAATTTTAGCCACACCCCTAGCCACACCTATTTGGCAGTGAGGAACATTCAGCAGATGCCCCCAACTGTTCATTCATCCATAGTCGTAGTAGACCGAAATTTCTCATCTTTATGTAGCTTCATTATACAATATATTTTTTGTGTCTGTAAGGCCGTGTTCACACATAGCGTAAATACTGTGTTTTGTGTTTTCCGCATCAAACTACACGATAACAATCTTCTCTGGTTATTGTTGCAATTTTTATGCCTTTCCTGACGTATTTTATTCAATTTTGGTGCAGATGCATTTTACTGAGGTTTTTATAGTATCATAAAGTAACTGCAGTTTTTTCCATGTGTTTTTATCGCTCCACATAGAAACCTCTAGAGAAAACAGAAGCACCAAAATCGCAGATTTCAGCAGCGTCTTACAGTGGGTGGAGTTTACATGAAATCACATCCACTTTGCTTAGACAGTTATGACAGCAGAATATCTGTGCAAAAAAAAAATTGCATCATTTACTCTACATGTGAACGTGGACTAAGGGCTGCTTTACACGCTACGACATTGCTAGCAATTGCTAGCGATGTCGAGCGCGATAGCACCCGCCCCCGTTGTTGTAATGATATATTGTGATCGCTGCCGTAGAGAACATTATCGCTACGGCAGTGTCACACTCACATACCTGCTCTGCGACGTCGCTGTGACGCCGAACAATCCCTCCCTCAAGGGGGAGGTGCGTTTGGCGTCACAGCGATATCACAGCGACGTCACTAAGCGGCCGCTCAATCAAAGCGGAGGGGCGGAGATGAGCGGGACGAACATCCCGCCCACCTCCTTCCTTCCTCATTGCTGGCAGGATGTAGGTAAGGAGAGGTTCCTCGTTCCTGCGGTGTCACACATAGCGATGTGTGCTGCCGCAGGAACAACGAACAAAATCGTTACTGCAGCAGCAACGATAATTGAGATTAGGGGGGGATGTCACCGATTAGCGATTTTGAACGTTTTTGCAACGATTCAAAATCGCTAATAGGTGTCACACGCAACGACATCGCTAACGCGGCCGGATGTGCGTCACAAAATCCGTGACCCCAACGACATCGCTTTAGCGATGTCGTAGCTTGTAAAGCCACCTTAAATGTCCAAGCAAAGTGGATGTGATTTCATGAAATCTCCCCTTTTGAACTGTGCAGTTTTGGTGATTTTTTTCCGTATAATCTTTTTGGTGGAACCTGAAAAAATACAAGTAAAAAAACCTCCGCTATTGCATCTTTAACTAATTTCTGACCAGGGACGTACCAGTATGTTCTATTTGTTGGGTACTTACCAAGCAAGGATGTACCGGTATGTCCTGGCAATCGCGAGGGCACAAAGAGCTGTGCACCTGTGATCGCTGCCAGGGACTTTGCTTACCCAATAGCCGAGCACCGGCCCTCACAGCCAGGGACGCTGTCTACGCCGTCCCTGGCTGTTTAACCCGCTAAATGGGTTTTAGTTTGCAGGATTTTTTCATCCGCAAACTGCAATGTGATATGTTGCACTTACTTTTACAAAAACAACTGAAACAAGGACTTATTCAGATATCAGTGTTGTCCATGTTTTTTTTTTTGTTCCCACAGATGGACACTTTGTATTCTAAGGAGCTGTTTAGCTTTTTATGTGCAGGTAATTGGCCCATGTGCCCTACTCTAGTCCGTTTTGCAGACAGACGTCACACATTCAAGCAAATGTAATGTAAAAAGGACAGCACAAGAATGGCCCTGGTTTAACCTTTAGCACCAACCAGCTGCTAGTAGACACTTGGGACATCTTTTATGCTTACTGCATATGAGAGGAATGGATGATAACGTTTGGGTGTTAAAACAAAAAGGGACATTTGCCATGCCCCCATAAATACCACACCCCACATAAAGACCACACCCCACATAAAGACCATGCCCCTAATATGTCCAGAATAGGAATTGAAATTGAGAATTAGGATACGGTTCCACTTGCACATACAGTTAGGTCCAGAAATATTTGGACAGTGACACAATTTTCGCGATTGGGCTCTGCATGCCACCACATTGGATTTGAAATGAAACCTCTACAACAGAATTCAAGTGCAGATTGTAACGTTTAATTTGAAGGTTTGAACAAAAATATCTGATAGAAATTGTAGGAATTGTACACATTTCTTTACAAACACTCCACATTTTAGGAGGTCAAAAGTAATTGGACAAATAAACCAAACCCAAACAAAATATTTTTATTTTCAATATTTTGTTGCGAATCCTTTGGAGGCAATCACTGCCTTAAGTCTGGAACCCATGGACATCACCAAACGCTGGGTTTCCTCCTTCTTAATGCTTTGCCAGGCCTTTACAGCCGCAGCCTTCAGGTCTTGCTTGTTTGTGGGTCTTTCCGTCTTAAGTCTGGATTTGAGCAAGTGAAATGCATGCTCAATTGGGTTAAGATCTGGTGATTGACTTGGCCATTGCAGAATGTTCCACTTTTTTGCACTCATGAACTCCTGGGTAGCTTTGGCTGTATGCTTGGGGTCATTGTCCATCTGTACTATGAAGCGCCGTCCGATCAACTTTGCGGCATTTGGCTGAATCTGGGCTGAAACTATATCCCGGTACACTTCAGAATTCATCCGGCTACTCTTGTCTGCTGTTATGTCATCAATAAACACAAGTGACCCAGTGCCATTGAAAGCCATGCATGCCCATGCCATCACGTTGCCTCCACCATGTTTTACAGAGGATGTGGTGTGCCTTGGATCATGTGCCGTTCCCTTTCTTCTCCAAACTTTTTTCTTCCCATCATTCTGGTACAGGTTGATCTTTGTCTCATCTGTCCATAGAATACTTTTCCAGAACTGAGCTGGCTTCATGAGGTGTTTTTCAGCAAATTTAACTCTGGCCTGTCTATTTTTGGAATTGATGAATGGTTTGCATCTAGATGTGAACCCTTTGTATTTACTTTCATGGAGTCTTCTCTTTACTGTTGACTTAGAGACAGATACACCTACTTCACTGAGAGTGTTCTGGACTCCAGTTGATGTTGTGAACGGGTTCTTCTTCACCAAAGAAAGTATGCGGCGATCATCCACCACTGTTGTCATCCGTGGACGCCCAGGCCTTTTTGAGTTCCCAAGCTCACCAGTCAATTCCTTTTTTCTCAGAATGTACCCGACTGTTGATTTTGCTACTCCAAGCATGCCTGCTATCTCTCTGATGGATTTTTTCTTTTTTTTTCAGCCTCAGGATGTTCTGCTTCACCTCAATTGAGAGTTCCTTAGACCGCATGTTGTCTGGTCACAGCAACAACTTCCAAATGCAAAACCACACACCTGTAATCAACCCCAGACCTTTTAACTACTTCATTGATTACAGGTTAACGAGGGAGACGCCTTCAGAGTTAATTGCAGCCCTTAGAGTCCCTTGTCCAATTACTTATGGTCCCTTGAAAAAGAGGAGGCTATGCATTACAGAGCTATGATTCCTAAACCCTTTCTCCGATTTGGATGTGAAAACTCTCATATTGCAGCTGGGAGTGTGCACTTTCAGCCCATATTATATATATAATTGTATTTCTGAACATGTTTTTGTAAACCGCTAAAATAACAAAACTTGTGTCACTGTCCAAATATTTCTGGCCCTGACTGTAGATAGAAGCGATATGCTAATGACCCTCTGCTGCGAGTGTGAGCCGAGGGTCATGCGACTGTGATCCGATCTTGCCATCGTATCACAGCTGTGTAGAAGAGGGGGGGGGGGAACACTTTCTCCCCATCTCCTCCCCGGCCTGTCTCTGCATATGTCAAACTGCACTCGGATGACATGCAAGTGCAGTGCGATGTTTCACACACTCCCATAGACTTGTATTAGTGCGTGTGGGCCGAGACTCACTGCCAAACGCAGCAGGCTGCGATTCATTTCTCATGCCAGTATGGCATGAGAACTCAATTGCAGATGGACACTGCTCTATAGTTTTGCACTACAGTGAGAGCAATCCGACATTTTATCGGATTGCACTCATCCGAGCAAAATGTAAGTGGAGCTGAGCCCTTAGCTTTTACTCAGATGGCTGAAGATTCTCTCATGCGAGAGAATCGGGATGATTATACAAATAACTGACAGAGTTAATAGTTGTCTGCTTTATCTTTACTGGTTATCAAAAATGGGGGGACATCAATTATTTATTTATTTGGTTAATAGAAAACTGTACATTTTATCAAGCTATTTACCTATTATCTATCTATTTATCTATCATCTTTGCACATCTTTAACACATAAAAATCTGTAATTTCTTGAAAGCATTTCATTCTGATGCATGTCACACGGATGAAATCCATGTGCAGTATGTGTTTTACGCAGATCCATAGATTTGTATTGGGCTTTATCTGTGCTGCTGGTAAAAACGGACATAGCAGCAGCACCATAGATTATAATAAGTACATATGCATAGTTTACGTATCTCCAGGTACACGTGAAAACAGATGTGACATCCGAAATCTCAGACGTGTAAAGGGGACCTAAAGGCCCCGTTACACGCAACGACATTGCTAACGAGATGTCGTTGGGGTCACGGATTTGGTGACGCACATCCGGCCTAGTTAGCGACGTCGTTGCGTGTGACACGTACAAGCGATCGCTAACGATAAAAAATACTCACCTTATCGTTGACACGTTGTTCATTTCCATAAAATCGTTGCTGGTTCAGGACGCAGGTTGTTTGCCGTTCCTGAGGCACCACAAATCATGACGTTGGCATAGTGGAGTCTGGGTGCCCCTCTATACTGCTACCAAACTTCCACCCCCAATAGTTTAAACCCCTTATTAAAATAACCACAGACACATAAATGGATGAAATGGCCACAGCAGCCTTTATTTAAACATAACTTACAATAATATTATAGAAAAAAGGGGGTTGTGGTCCTCGAAGCTCAAAACAGTCTGGTGATCACCCAATACTCCAATCTTACCTTCCCCCTAAACCCCCATTACTCCCAGCCGCAACCACCAACTCGGGAGCACCAAAACAAATATGAGGGGGAAGGGTTAAACCACCAAACACGGGAACCAGCACCACCAAGCCGACGTTCCCCCATGATCACCAGACCACTCCCCAAACCAGTAAATTAAAGGGGGTTCCACCTCCATTGGGACCCCCAATCCAATTTTCACCAACTTCGAGGACCCCACCCCAACCGCCACAGCCACTATGACCCGAAACAAAAAATAAGGGAGGGTGGGCGGGACAATTTCTTCAGCTGCCACCGCAGCAATGGCTTCTTCCCCCTTGAGCTTCACTATATTATCCCCTACCAGTCCCTGTACCCCCACCCCTTTCTCACCTCACCCTATCCCCCCTAGCCACGTCATGCCGGCCTCCACCTACCCCCTGGGGAGGGGGTGTGGGGTTCCAGCCGGGCACTTGACGTTGGCATAGTGGAGTCTGGGTGCCCCTCTATACTGCTACCAAACTTCCACCCCCAATAGTTTAAACCCCTTATTAAAATAACCACAGACACATAAATGGATGAAATGGCCACAGCAGCCTTTATTTAAACATAACTTACAATAACATTATAGAAAAAAGGGGGTTGTGGTCCTCGAAGCTCAAAACAGTCTGGTGATCACCCAATACTCCAATCTTACCTTCCCCCTAAACCCCCATTACTCCCAGCCGCAACCACCAACTCGGGAGCACCAAAACAAATATGAGGGGGAAGGGTTAAACCACCAAACACGGGAACCAGCACCACCAAGCCGACGTTCCCCCATGATCACCAGACCACTCCCCAAACCAGTAAATTAAAGGGAGTTCCACCTCCATTGGGACCCCCAATCCAATTTTCACCAACTTCGAGGACCCCACCCCAACCGCCACAACGAGAGCGCTTTGACCCCCTCAAACGCTCGAGACCCCCCTCCCTCACTTGACAATGCCATGGCCCACTCAAAACCCTTCTGAATCCCCAAAGACCATAAATCCGTTCCTACTGCATTCAGGTGGACCCCCTCCGCCAACCGGTAATCCTTGTCCACCGCCTCCAAACCAAAGTGACGAAGCGCCACATCCCCATTCCTCGCCCAAAGCTGAAATTACCCGATTGATATTATACGGGTCTTAATCAGTTTTAGTCAGACAGGGCCCTACGCCACGTCCGTCTTGGGACCATGTCTGACCAGCCGTCCAAAATCCTGGCACAGAGACCCACAGCCGAAGTAAATCATGTTTTACATCCCTTATCATATCCTGGCTCGCCACCATCCCCACATCATTTCCCCCAACATACAAGCCAGAATATCTGGCGCCCGATCCAGCCGCATCGCCTTGTGCACCTTGGGCAGCACCCGCATCCTCCGCATGCCCCGGAAACCCAACCACCTGATTACACCGCCCTTCGAGCAAAGCTCAGCTGACGTCTCTCCAAACGAATGCTCACCTGGATCACTGCCCAGTGCACAACGGCGTGGCCCCATATCCAGACCAAATAAGCCAGGTCGCCTGCAAAGAAGACAGCAAAACCTCACAGTACCATGACATAACCAAACAGCTCCCACAGCTCCCCCCATGTAAACAATACTAAAGGCACACGTAACTCAAATATCGCCTAGATGCCACCGACCTATCCTCCATACCACCTAGGGACTCAAACCGCACCCAGCCGCCTCCGTTCCTGCTCCAATCCTAAAAGAATGAGGCGCGTAACAACCAGGATCCAGGCCAAAACCCTCCATGCATCTCCGAAAAATTGCCCGAAACTGATAATTTGATAACACAAACCATCTCGTGACAAAGCAACGGACCATCAACCCGTGGTCCCAACCCCCATTTTTTTTTTTTTTTCTTTTTTTTTTTTTAAATACCTTACCGGACACACTACCGACCCAGCCACAATACCCTGCACCACACACCGTCCTCTGCCGGCTTGATCCGTCCCTAGCCCCAGAAGCCAAAATTCCACCCCATTCTCGAGTAAAAGCACGTCTCCCGCCTGAATCCTCCCATGACCTTGCCGACTAACCGCCACCAACTCCCTAATCTTAAGCGCTCCAAAGAACGCAAGGAAAACTCAACGAAACAAAATAACCGCAAAACCGAATGACACACCAACACTCAAGTGGGCCCCCCAAGCGCTCCAACAAAGCAAGAGACACTGGCCTCCTCCTATCTACACTATGCCGCCCCCGGCGAAACCCCTTCAAGGCCCGTCGCACCAATTCAAGTTTCCGGCAAATCCAGCCTGTTCTCAACTGAAACCAAAAGCCAGGCCCCGCCACCATCCGCCCCCATTTTTTCCTGGGACCAACCCCATGCTGACCACCGCCTGACCCCAAGAGCAACATGCCTACCTGATCCCCCCACCTATCAAATCAACCAAACGACTGAAACCAGTCCCCCCATTGTAACCAAGCCTGCTGATAAGCCGTCCAGTCTCCGCCGCCAACGATCCCTTGATCCAATGTCCAACGGCCCTCAACCCACCCTCCATAGTTCAAGAGGGCACGATAATCCCACGGCCATAGCCCCCCAGTGCCAAATCACTGAAGTGGCCCACTGGAAACGAGAGAGAGCGTCAGCAATAGAATTCAGCACCCCCGGCACATGAGACCCAGATACACTAGCATTGATGGACAAACAAGCCAACACTAATCTCCGCAACACTCTACTCACCGGGGGAGAGGTAGCCGAAACTTTATAAATTGCAAAACCGACCCCCATGTTGTCACAAGTAAAACCGCCCCCGACCGTTCCGAAACCGCTCCCGCCACAGCGTAACTGGTGTCAAAATCGGAAAAAATCTTTCCGCCGCGCTAAGTGCTCCACCAAACCCGCAGAACACCCACCTCCAGCCCTCGCTCCGCACACCACTCGCCCCCAAAATAGGCCCCGAAGCCTTGACCCCCAGCCAAATTACCCCCAGAGGCTCCATCAACAGAGACCGCCCATTGCAGTCCCCCCCAGGAATTGTCCCCAAAAAACCTCCAAATCCGCCTCAAACTCGACCGACAACCGCACAAAAATGGTGAGGTGCAAGCGCCCCCACAGAGGCCATCCCAAGCCGCCGTGAAAATTCCGCCGCATCGGCATCCCCCCGAAATGTAAAATCGAATTTGCCCCGCAACGATTGCACCTCCCGCATGATGAGTTATCCAACCCTCAATGCCCTTGCCACCTCCTCCCTGAGGGCCACCACCTTGTCCACCGGTAACCAAACTCCCACCTGTCCGAATCAATAACCATCCCAAGGAAGGAAATACATGCCACCGGACCCTCCGTTTTCCGGCGCCAAAGGGACCCAAAAACGCAAAGCCACCCACTCAATTGTTGCAAGCACATTCCGGCAAACCACAGAGTCCCCCGGACCGCCACAAGAAAACGTCTAAACAGGGAATAACAGCCTGCAAAACAGAAAACACCCTAACCACCCACTCCAAAAAGGAACTAAGCCCTCAAACAATAACAAGACAACGAGCATCCCATGGATAGGCATCTATCAACAAAATAACTCCCCCCCCCCCCCAAGAACAGCCGAGCAAGCGCACACTATCCGGATGAACTGGCAACCGCCGAAACGCCGCGTCGACCTCCATCTTAGCCATCAGGGGCCCCCTTTTCCACACCGCCGCACCCAGTCTGCTGCTTCATCGAAAGACGTATCAACCACCCAGCAAAACTCAGGATCTATACCATCATGTACTGATCCCCCACGGATAAGACAAGAGGTGATGGAGCCGAAACTTAATCCTCTCTCTCATCAGCACCACCCCCAGCGGAGAAAACCACCAAAGCCGGAAGGTCGGGGGCCGAAAAAAGGTCCGCCATATGCCCGAACGACACCTCCCCTGACAACTTTTTCCGAACCACCTCCGGATGCTGGCTCTCCAACTGTAAGTTCTTAAAACAAAAACGCCCCCGCCCCGGACCCGCTCCCGAAGGAATACAAAACCAAATTCAAAAACCCCTTGCTGGTAACTCTGCCTCCTCCCTCCTCGAGAACCTATTTAGCTAAGGGAGCATCTCGTGAAGCTTCACCAGAGTCTCCCCCTGTCGAATTACCAGGCCCCCCCTTTCACCCTATTGCGCCGGAAACACTTCCCCGCCCCATGAATGGGTCCACTACAGTGCAAGCAGTGGTGCTTAAACTCCACAGCTCCCAAAACTTGCATTGGTCCTCATAAAAGCCAGTTAAGTCCTGCGTTACGGGATACCAACTGACCTCCGGTTCCCCCGCCGGACTGTTACCCATACCGCCCCCCAGCCTGGCCGGAAACCCCGGCCACCCCTGGAAAGGATTGCCCGTACCTCTTCCGTGCCCTAAACCACAACCAGAGCCCAATATCCTCCTGTCCCCACCGTATAGACGGCCGAATAGCTTTCCTCTGATGAAACTGTCCGTCATATCACAACCATGCCTGCCCCCCATGCACCCAGAGGCTTCCCAAATGAAACCCATATAGCAACAAAAGGTGCGAACAATTGTCCGGCGTCTCCTCTCCTATCACACTGGCTCGAATTGTGTCTTAGGCTGATCGTAATTGATTTTTTTTTTTTTTTTTTAAAAGCAGCAAAGAGAAGATTGCAACCTATTCTTCGCCTTATCAACCAAGTGAATCCGGACCTTGCCTTTTCTCGCCGGCACCGAAACCGACACGGGCTCGGACTCCCTTTGTACCCCCCAACCTCCACTGACCCCGGCGGAGCCGCCCGTCCCTGAGCCCCCCATGGCAGCACCCCCGGACCCACCACACTACCCGGAACATAAACAGCAAAAGGAGACAAACAAAAACACAAAACTATACTCACCGAGCTGCGCAGGAGCTGTGATCCCACCAGCTGCCAATCCGGAATCCTGCCGTCCAGCCGCCGCCACTGGCGCTGTGTAACTCTCGTGCCCGTCATCCTCCACCTGACTGATCAGCGAAGGTAACCTCGGATCGGTCCGTCCTGAACCCCATCCAGGTGGCCCCCACACCGCTGCTCCTGGCTTCAGACCACCAGGCTGCCGCTGAGACCCAGAGCCATCCTGCTCTGGCCCGCCGACCTCCTGCCCAAGGATCCCGACGTCCATCCACCGCCGCCTCCGCAGTCAAGCCAGGCCGCCCGACAGGGACATCGCCAGCGCGGCCCGCCGTAGCCTCCAGATCCTCCTGATGACAGGCAGCAGTAGGCCCCTCCCCCCTCACGGGCTGAGGCCTACTAACCACCGCCGACCTCAGCCGCGGCCTGGAATTCCTCCCGGCGTGGAGGGGGCTCCCAAGGTTGGACACCTCCCCCACCGCCAGAGGGTCCCGTACGGGGCTTCCCCCGCTGCCGCTGAGGCCCCGCAGGCGCTGCACCGAACCGCCCCGACTCCCGCCGAGGCCTGCGAGCAGGCCGTGCCTACCCAGATCCACCGGGAGTGAGACGCTCCGGAGGCCTGGACCTGCAGTATGGCCGCCCCCGGGTCACAGGGGAGACCTCCGCGGCCGCCTCAGGAGCCTCCCGCGACCGTGGACCACTACAAGCCGGCCACGCCTGCGGCCTAGCGGGAGCAGACGCGCCCGATGCCTCACCGCCGGCCAGCACTGGCCGCCACTGCTCCTCTAACCAGCCCGGAGGTTGGCGCCGGGCTGCCTCCCGCAGCTCCTCCATGAACCTGCGGACCTTCACAAGTAAGCTGCAGATAACTGAACTTTTTTTTTTTTTTTTTTTTCTGTGTGCTGTATAAGCTGCTGACAATTTCTTCAGCTGCCACCGCAGCAATGGCTTCTTCCCCCTTGAGCTTCACTATATTATCCCCTACCAGTCCCTGTACCCCCACCCCTTTCTCACCTCACCCTATCCCCCCTAGCCACGTCATGCCGGCCTCCACCTACCCCCTGGGGAGGGGGTGTGGGGTTCCAGCCGGGCACTTTATGTGTGACACCCCGGGTATGACGAAAAGCAACGTACCTGTGTTCAGTCAGCAACGAGGTCGGCGTGCCTTTCATGCAGCTGCTCTCCGCCCCTATGCTTCTATTGGACGCCTGACGTGTGACGCCGCAAGAACCACCCCCTTAGAAAGGAGGCTGTTCGCGGCCCACAGCGACGTCGCTAGGAAGGTAAGTAGTGTGACAGGTACTAGCGATATTGTGCGCCACAGGCAACGATTTGCCACAGGCAACGATCGGCCACGCCCCCTGCACACACTGCCCGCTCGCCAACGCCCCCCACATACATTGCCCGCTCAGCCACACCCCACACACACATTGCCCGCTCGGCCACGCCCCCCGCACACAGCACACATTGGGCACCTATGCACCTCCCCCCCAGGACTGCTCCTCCTATTATACTCCTCTCTCCCCAGGACTACTCCACCTATTATACTCCTCTCCCCCCCAGGACTACTCCTCCAATTATACTCTTTTCTCCCCAGGACTACTCCTCCTATTATACTCCTCTCTCCCCAGGACTACTCCTCCTATTATACTCCTCTCTCCCCAGGACTACTCCTCCTATTATACTCCTCTCTCCCCAGGACTACTCCTCCTATTATACTCCTCTCTCCCCAGGACTACTCCTCCTATTATACGCCTCTCTCCCCAGGACTACTCCACCTATTATACTCCTCTCCCCCCCAGGACTGCTCCTCCTATTATACTCCTCTCTCCCCAGGACTACTCAACCTATTATACTCCTCTCTCCCCAGGACTACTCCTCCTATTATACGCCTCTCTCCCCAGGACTACTCGACCTATTATACTCCTCTCTCCCCAGGACTACTCCTCCTATTATACGCCTCTCTCCCCAGGACTACTCCTCCTATTATACTCCTCTCTCCCCAGGACTACTCGAACTATTATACTCCTCACCCCCCAGGACTAATACTCCTATTATACTCCTCTCTCCCCAGGACTACTCCACCTATTATACGCCTCTCTCCCCAGGACTACTCCACCTATTATACTCCTCTCTCCCCAGGACTACTCCACCTATTATACTCCTCTCTCCCCAGGACTACTCCTCCTATTATACTCCTCTCTCCCCAGGACTACTCCTCCTATTATACTGCTCTCTCCCCAGGACTACTCCACCGATTATACTCCCCTCTCCCCAGGACTACTCCTTCTATTATACTCATCTCTCCCCAGGACTACTCCTCCTATTATACTCCTCTCTCCCCAGGACTACTCCTCCTATTATACTCCTCTCTCCCCAGGACTACTCCTCCTATTATACTCCTCTCTCCCCAGGACTACTGCACCTATTATACTCCTCTCTCCCCAGGACTACTCCTCCTATTATACTCCTCTCTCCCCAGGACTACTCCTCCTATTATACTCCTCTCTCCCAAAGACTACTCCACCTATTATACTCCTGTACCCCCCAGGACTACTCCTCCTATTATACTCCTCTCCCCCCAGGACTGCTTCTCCTATTATACTCCTCTCCCCCCAGGACTACTCCCCCTATTATACTCCTCTCCCCCCAGGACTACTCCTCCTATTATACTTCTCTCCCCCCCAATACTGCTCCTCCTATTATACTCCTCTCTCCCCAGGACTACTCCTCCTATTATACTCCTCACCCCCCAGGACTAATACTCCTATTATACTCCTCTCTCCCCAGGACTACTCCACCTATTATACTCCTCTCTCCCCACGACTACTCTACCTATTATACTCCTCTCTCCCCAGGACTCCTCCTCCTATTATACTCCTCTCTCCCCAGGACTACTCCACCTATTCTACTCCTCTCTCCCCAGGACTACTCCACCTATTCTACTCCTCTCTCCCCAGGACTACTCCTCCTTTTATACTCGTCTCTCCCCAGGACTACTGCTCCTATTCTACTCCTCTCTCCCCAGGACTCCTCCTCCTATTATACTCCTTTCTTCACAGGACTACTCCACCTATTATACTCCTCTCTCCCCAGGACTACTCCTCCTATTATATTCTTCTCTCCCCAGGACTACGCTACCTATTATACTCCTCTCTCCCCACGACTACTCCTCCTATTATACTCCTCTCTCCCCAGGACTACTCCTCCTATTATACTCCTCTCCCCCCAGGACTACTCCTCCTATTATACTCCTCTCCACCCAGGACTACTCCTCCTATTATGCTCCTCTCTCCCCAGGACTACTCCTCCTATTATACTCCTCTCTCCCCAGGACTACTCTGCCTATTATACTCCTCTCTCCCCAGGACTACTCCTCCTATTATACTCCTCTCTCCCCAGGACTACTCCTCCTATTATTCTCCTCTCTCCCCAGGACTACTCCTCCTATTATGCATCCCTCTCTCCCCAGGACTACTCTGCTTATTATACTCCTCTCTCCCCAGGACTACTCCTCCTATTATACTCCTCTCTCCCCAGGACTACTCCTCCTATTATTCTCCTCTCTCCCCAGGACTACTCCTCCTATTATACTCCTCTCTCTCCAGGACTCCTCCTCCTATTATACTCCTCTCTTCCCAGGACTACTCATCCTGTTATACTCCTCTCTCCCCACGACTACTCCTCCTATTAAACTCCTCTACCCCCGAGGACTACTCCTCCTATTATACTCCTCTCTCCCCAGGACTACTCTGCCTATTATACTCTTCTCTCCCCAGGACTACTCCTCCTATTATACTCCTCTCTCTCCGGTGACTACTCCTCCTATTATATTCCTCTCTCTCCAGGACTACTCCTCCTATTATACTCCTCACCCCCCAGGACTAATACTCCTATTATACTCCTCTCTCCCCACGACTACTCTACCTATTATACTCCTCTCTCCCCAGGACTACTCCTCCTATTATACTCCTCTCTCCCCAGGACTACTCCACCTATTCTACTCCTCTCTCCCCAGGACTTCTCCACCTATTCTACTCCTCTCTCCCCAGGACTACTCCTCCTATTATACTCGTCTCTCCCCAGGACTACTGCTCCTATTATACTCCTCTCTCCCCAGGACTCCTCCTCCTATTATACTCCTCTCTCCCCAGGACTACTCCTCCTATTATACTCCTCTCCCCCCAGGACTACTCCTCCTATTATGCTCCTCTCTCCCCAGGACTACTCCTCCTATTATACTCCTCTCTCCCCAGGACTACTCTGCCTATTATACTCCTCTCTCCCCAGGACTACTCCTCCTATTATACTCCCCTCTCCCCGGGACTACTCCTCCTATTATTCTCCTCTCTCCCCAGGACTACTCCTCCTATTATACTCCTCTCCCCCCAGGACTACTCCTCCTATTATGCTCCTCTCTCCCCAGGACTACTCCTCCTATTATACTCCTCTCTCCCCAGGACTACTCTGCCTATTATACTCCTCTCTCCCCAGGACTACTCCTCCTATTATACTCCCCTCTCCCCGGGACTACTCCACCTATTATACTCCTCTCTCCCCAGGACTACTCCTCTCTCCCCACGACTACTAGGAGGAGTAGTCCTGGGGAGAGGAGTATAATAGGTAGCTATTATACTCCTCTCTCCCCAGGACTACTCCTCCTATTATACTCTTCTCTCCCCAGGACTACGCTACCTATTATACTCCTCTCTCCCCACGACTACTCCTCCTATTATACTCCTCTCTCCCCAGGACTACTCCTCCTATTATACTCCTCTCCCCCCAGGACTACTCCTCCTATTATACTCCTCTCCCCCCAGGACTACTCCTCCTATTATGCTCCTCTCTCCCCAGGACTACTCCTCCTATTATACTCCTCTCTCCCCAGGACTACTCTGCCTATTATACTCCTCTCTCCCCAGGACTACTCCTCCTATTATACTCCCCTCTCCCCGGGACTACTCCTCCTATTATTCTCCTCTCTCCCCAGGACTACTCCTCCTATTATGCATCACTCTCTCCCCAGGACTACTCCTCCTATTATACTCCTCTCTCTCCAGGACTCCTCCTCCTATTATACTCCTCTCTCTCCAGGACTCCTCCTCCTATTATACTCCTCTCTCTCCAGGACTCCTCCTCCTATTATACTCCTCTCTTCCCAGGACTACTCCTCCTGTTATACTCCTCTCTCCCCACGACTACTCCTCCTATTATACTCCTCTACCCCCGAGGACTACTCCTCCTATTATACTCCTCTCTCCCCAGGACTACTCTGCCTATTATACTCCTCTCTCCCCAGGACTACTCCTCCAATTATACTCTTTTCTCCCCAGGACTACTCCTCCTATTATACTCCTCTCTCTCCAGGACTACGCCTCATATTATACTCCTCTCTCCCCAGGACTACTCCTCCTATTATACTCCTCTCTCCCCAGGACTACTCCTCCTATTGTACTCCTCTCTGCCCAGGACTACTCCTCCTATTATACTCCTCTCTCCCCAGGACTACTCCTCCTATTATACTCTTCTCTCCCCAGGACTACTCCTCCTATTATACTCCTCTCCCCCCAGGACTACTCCTCCTATTATACTCCTCTCCCCCCAGGACTACTACTCCTATTATACTCCTCTCCCCCCAGGACTACTCCTCCTATTTTTCTCCTCTCTCCCCAGGACTACTCCTCCTATTATGCTCCTCTCTCCCCAGGACTACTACTCCTATTATACTCCTCTCTCCCCAGGACTCCTCCTCCTATTATATTCCTCTCTTCCCAGGACTACTCCTCCTATTATACTCCTCTCTGCCCAGGAATACTCCTCCTATTATACTCCTCTCTCCCCAGGACTACTCCTCCTATTATTCTCCTCTCTCCCCAGGACTACTCCTCCTATTATACTCCTCTCTCCCCAGGACTACTCCTCCTATTATACTCCTCTCTCCCCAGGACTACTCCTCCTATTATACTCCTCTCTCCCCAGGACTACTCCTCCTATTATACTCTTCTCTCCCCAGGACTACTACTCCTATTATACTCCTCTCCCCCCAGGACTACTCCTCCTATTATACTCCTCTCTCCCCAGGACTACTCCTCCTATTATCCTCCTCTCTCCCCAGGACTACTCCTCCTATTATACTCCTCTCTCCCCAGGACTACTCCTCCTATTATGCTCCTCTCCCCCCAGGACTACTATTCCTATTATACTCTTCTCTTCCCAGGACTACTCCTCCTATTAAACTCTTCTCTCCCCAGGACTACTCCTCCTAGTATACTCCTCTCCCCCCAGGACTACTCCTCCTATTGTACTCCTCTCTCCCCAGGACTACTCCACCTATTATACTCCTCTCTCCCCAGGACTACTCCTATTATACTCCTCTCTCCCCAGGACTACTACTCCTATTATACTCCTATTATAGTCCTCCTAGCACGATGGGGGGTACGCAGCATGGGGGGATGAAGCACGATGGGGGGTGCGCAGCATAGGGGGATGAAGCACGATGGGGGTGCGCAGCATGGGGAATGGAGCACGATGGGGGTGTGCAGCATGGGGGATGGAGCAAAATGGGGGGTGCGCAGCATGGGGGATGGAGCACGATGGGTGGTGCGCAGCATGGGGGATGGAGCAGGATGGGGGTGCACACCTCCTCCCAAAACACACACACCGCCACATACGCACCGCGCAAAACACCACACACACTGGGAACCACAAACACCGCCCTACACAGACACCCACACACACAGACAACGCTGCACATATAAAACACCACGTACACACAAACACCGCAACACACACACTGCACAAAACATACCACCCCCAAAACACACACACGCACCCCACGCACAAACCGCACAACACACAAACGCTGCAGACACAGCGTTCCACAAACAGAACACACAACGCAACACAAAAACAACACCGCTCTCACCCCCCCCAACCCAGACAACATCGAGAACATTTACAGCGCCCTACACAAACACTTGGCAACTACACACAACAAATTTATATATATAACAGAAATCATACATTAACTACACAATAAATTCTAGAAGACCCGATGCGTTAGAATCGGGCAACCTTCTAGTATATATATATATATATATATATATATATATATATATACAGTTAGGTCCAGAAATATTTGGACAGTGACACAAGTTTTGTTATTTTAGCTGTTTACAAAAACATGTTCAGAAATACAATTATATATATAATATGGGCTGAAAGTGCACACTCCCAGCTGCAATATGAGAGTTTTCACATCCAAATCGGAGAAAGGGTTTAGGAATCATAGCTCTGTAATGCATAGCCTCCTCTTTTTCAAGGGACCAAAAGTAATTGGACAAGGGACTCTAAGGGCTGCAATTAACTCTGAAGGCGTCTCCCTCGTTAACCTGTAATCAATGAAGTAGTTCAAAGGTCTGGGGTTGATTACAGGTGTGTGGTTTTGCATTTGGAAGCTGTTGCTGTGACCAGACAACATGCGGTCTAAGGAACTCTCAATTGAGGTGAAGCAGAACATCCTGAGGCTGAAAAAAAAGAAAAAATCCATCAGAGAGATAGCAGACATGCTTGGAGTAGCAAAATCAACAGTCGGGTACATTCTGAGAAAAAAGGAATTGACTGGTGAGCTTGGGAACTCAAAAAGGCCTGGGCGTCCACGGATGACAACAGTGGTGGATGATCGCCGCATACTTTCTTTGGTGAAGAAGAACCCGTTCACAACATCAACTGAAGTCCAGAACACTCTCAGTGAAGTAGGTGTATCTGTCTCTAAGTCAACAGTAAAGAGAAGACTCCATGAAAGTAAATACAAAGGGTTCACATCTAGATGCAAACCATTCATCAATTCCAAAAATAGACAGGCCAGAGTTAAATTTGCTGAAAAACACCTCATGAAGCCAGCTCAGTTCTGGAAAAGTATTCTATGAACAAATGAGACCAAGATCAACCTGTACCAGAATGATGGGAAGAAAAAAGTTTGGAGAAGAAAGGGAACGGCACATGATCCAAGGCACACCACATCCTCTGTAAAACATGGTGGAGGCAACGTGATGGCATTGGGCATGCATGGCTTTCAATGGCACTGGGTCACTTGTGTTTATTGATGACATAACAGCAGACAAGAGTAGCCGGATGAATTCTGAAGTGTACCGGGATATACTTTCAGCCCAGATTCAGCCAAATGCCGCAAAGTTGATCGGACGGCGCTTCATAGTACAGATGGACAATGACCCCAAGCATACAGCCAAAGCTACCCAGGAGTTCATGAGTGCAAAAAAGTGGAACATTCTGCAATGGCCAAGTCAATCACCAGATCTTAACCCAATTGAGCATGCATTTCACTTGCTCAAATCCAGACTTAAGACGGAAAGACCCACAAACAAGCAAGACCTGAAGGCTGCGGCTGTAAAGGCCTGGCAAAGAATTAAGAAGGAGGATCCCAGCGTTTGGTGATGTCCATGGGTTCCAGACTTAAGGCAGTGATTGCCTCCAAAGGATTCGCAACAAAATATTGAAAATAAATTTTTTTTTTGGGGTTTGGTTTATTTGTCCAATTACTTTTGACCTCCTAAAATGTGGAGTGTTTGTAAAGAAATGTGTACAATTCCTACAATTTCTATCAGATATTTTTGTTCAAGCCTTCAAATTAAACGTTACAATCTGCACTTGAATTCTGTTGTAGAGGTTTCATTTCAAATCCAATGTGGTGGCATGCAGAGCCCAACTCGCGAAAATTGTGTCACTGTCCAAATATTTCTGGACCTAACTGTATATATATATATATATATATATATATATATATATATATATATATAATTGCCCTATTCTGTCTGTCTAAGAGATAACATCATACGCTGAAACCGCCTAAACCACGCCCACACAGCTCAAACAGGCCGAACACCCCCCACACACAGCCACCCCTCACTCTACCCACACTCAATCAGCAGCGGCGACCGCTCAATTAGGACACGCCCACTCTCCGAAACCCTGACAACGCCATGACGCAGCCGGCGGACAGGTACAAGGGAAACCTCCATGGAAGCTCACTACACCTGATGCGACGGAGCACAGCAAGGGCGCCCCCATCATCATCACACACACCCCGGCACTACCGCCCCCATCATCCCCGCACACACCCAGGCACTACCGCGTCCATCATCCCCGCACACACCCTGGCACTACCGCCCCCATCATCACTGCAGACACACCGGCACTACCGCCCCCATCATCCCCGCACACACCCCGGCACTACCGCCCCCATCATCACCGCACACACCCCGGCACTACCGCCCCCATCATCACCGCACACACCCCGGCATTACCGCACCCATCATCACCGCACACACCCCGGCACTACCGCACCCATCATCACCGTACACAACGCGGCACTACTGCACCCATCATCACCGCACACACACCGTCACTACCGCACCCATCATCCCCGCACACACCCCGGCACTACCGCCCCCATGATCACCGCACACACGCAGGCACTACCTCAGTGACGTCCCTGCTGACAGCGCGACTCCCTTCAGTTTCTGCGTGGAGCTCACAGGAGCAGCGGTGTTCTGCTGCCGCTCCTGTCAGCTTCCGATGTAGCAGAGCTGGATGCGTCGCGGGACCTCATGGATTACGCCGGACCTGGAGGGGTATTTGGGGATTTTAATAAAGTGGTGAAAGAGGGTGTTTTTTTGTCTTTTATTCGAAATAAAGTATTTTTTTCGGGTGTATGTGTTTATTTACTTTCACTTACAGGTTAATCATGGAATGTGTCTCATAGACACCTGCCATGATTAACCTAGGACTAGAGTTGAGCGCGGTTCGTGGTTCTCCAGTTCGCGGCTCGAGTGATTTTGGGGCTGTTCTAGATCGAACTAGAACTCGAGCTTTTTGATAAAAGCTCGATAGTTCTAGATACGTTCGAGAACGGTTCTAGCAGCAAAAAAAACAGCTAATTACTAGCTGGCTTTCCGCTGTAATAGTGTAAGTCACTCTGTGACTCACACTATTATGACATTTCAGTGTATAGTGTGCGGGAACAGCGCGTTCAGATCACTGCTGTATGGATAATGGCGATCGCCTTTTTTTTTTTTTTCCTTGTCTTCCTTCCCTAAGCGCGCGCGTGTAGTGGGGAGGGCCAGCATGTCAGCCAATCCCAGACACACACACAGCTAAGTGGACTTTTAGCCAGAGAAGCAACGGCATGTGTGATAGGATGTCCATGTCACATGTCCCTGCATTATAAAAACGGACATTTTCCTCCAGCATTCCATTATCTGCCTTCTGCGTCCTTGGTGTCAGACATCACTGGCGCAGCTCCTATCGCCGATACAGCTGTATATGCTCCATACACAGCGCTGGACAGCATAGGGATAGCACTTTCTATCAGTCCTTTTAAGGGCTCATACCGGCAGGGTCAGAGCCATAGGTGACAGGTCCTGAAAACAGAGTTTAACAGCTACACAAGATGACAGCGTCTGTGTAGCTAAGGTCAGGGATTTCCTCCCTGCATTTCCCCATTAGGAGGGATAGAAAGGCAGGCTTCCTTTCCTCTACCCAGAGACCCACAACCCTGCCACTGTGCCCTCCTGCCCTTTGCACACTCCAACTCATTGTTACTAAGACATTATACTAGCAAACACTGAGTGAACTTAGTGGCATCCTAAACGTGGCTATTGGACTTCTGTATAGTCCCAGTAGTGCACAGATATTTGCAGTACCTCTGCCTGCATTGCACACTCAAACTCATTGTTACTAAGCCATTATACTAGCAAACACTGAGTGAACTTAGTGGCATCCTAAACGTGGCTATTGGACTTCTGTATAGTCCCACTAGTGCAAAGATATTTGCAGCACGTCTGCCTGCATTGCACACTCAAACTCATTATAACTAAGCCGTTATACTAGCAAACACTGAGTGAACTTAGTGGCATCCTAAACGTGGCTATTGGACTTCTGTATAGTCCCAGTAGTGCACAGATATTTGCAGTACGTCTGCTTGCATTGCACACTCAAACTCATTATAACTAAGCCATTATACTAGCAAACACTGAGTGAACTTAGTGGCATCCTAAACGTGGCTATTGGACTTCTGTATAGTCCCAGTAGTGCACAGATATTTGCAGCACGTCTGCCTGCATTGCACACTCAAACTCATTGTTACTAAGCCATTATACTAGCAAACACTGAGTGAACTTAGTGGCATCCTAAACGTGGCTATTGGACTTCTTTATCGTCCCACAAGTGGAAAGATATTTGCAGCACGTCTGCCTGCATTGCACACTCAAACTCATTTGTTACTAAGCCATTATACTAGCAAACACTGAGGAAACTTAGTGGCATCCTAAAAGTGGCTGTTGGACTTCTGTATTGTCCCACTAGCGCAAAGATATATGCAGCACGTCTGCCTGCATTGCACACTCAAACTCATTGTTACAAAGCCATTATAGTAGCAAACACTGAGTGAACCTAGTGGCATCCTAAACGTGGCTATTGGACTTCTGTATAGTCCCAGTAGTGCACAGATATTTGCAGCACGTCTGCCTGCATTGCACACTCAAACTCATTGTTACTAAGCCATTATACTAGCAAACACTGAGGAAACTTAGTGGCATCCTAAAAGTGGCTATTGGACTTCTGTATAGTCCCACTAGTGCACAGATATTTGCAGCACCTCTGCCTGCATTGCACACTCAAACTCATTGTTACTAAGCCATTATACTAGCAAACACTGAGTGAACTTAGTGGCATCCTAAACGTGGCTATTGGACTTCTGTATAGTCCCAGTAGTGCAAAGATATTTGCAGCATGTCTGCCTGCACTGCACACTCAAACTCATTGTAACTAAGCCATTATACTAGCAAACACTGAGTGTACCTAGTGGCATCCTAAACGTGGCTATTGGACTTCTGTATAGTCCCAGTAGTGCAAAGATATTTGCAGCACCTCTGCCTGCATTGCACACTCAAACTCATTGTTACTTACTAAGACATTATGATACCAAAAATTGAGTAAACTTAGTGGCATACAAGAAGTGGCTGTTGTACTCCATTAGTGCCCCACTGGTGCAAATCTATGTGCAGCACCTGTGCAGGACACCCTCCTGCTCTGTTTTTAATAAGCTATAATGATAGCAAAAAATACTGCCATTTAGTGGCATCATAGAACTGGATGTTGTATTCCATTATTGTCCCACTGGTGCCAAGCTATTTCTAGCACCTGTGCAGGACACCCTCATGCACATTTTGCTACGCTAATGTTATAGCAAACTCAGGGAATTCATTGCTGCATTTGATAATTCGGAGGGATAGAAAGTGAGGCTTCCTTCTGTTCATAGACAGCATCTCCAAGTCCACACCCGAAGAGCAATTTCTCCTCCACGTCTAAGTGTGGAGAGGCAGCTAGTGCGCATGCGTGTGCCGATTTACCCCAGCTGCAGCCTAACTACAGTGTTTCGCCTAGTGAGTATGCTCAGCCTGACTGTGCCATTCCTGACGCTAAGTCTTCATTTCGGGATACAGCGCATGCTCCCACACTTAGTGTGAAAAGCCTCTTTGCACAGGTACTTGCACTCCGTGTCGGGTCTAAGTCCTGTTTTGTGCCGAGACACCATGCTAAAGCTGATAGTCTTTTTTCAGAGACTCTATTTCATGCAACTGACCATGCTCAGGCACTTACTGCATCAGAAACTAGGTCCGGTAATGAACTCTTTGGCCCTGCCCCTGATGTGGGGGGCCCATATAGACCACAGGGCATCAGGTGTCCTGACGATGTGGCCAGGCCACTCCCAAATGGCTTGCAGAGGCCCGCCCCTATGACTTGTCACCTCATTATTGATGGTCAGACGATGACTGGTGAGGTGTTTGTGTCGTGGCAGCCATGAGGTCATTATTGAAGTTGCGGTTCCAAATAGGACGCTAGTTATGCCACTCATGACGTGTCACTCTGCTTTTGTCTCCAGGAGGTGCATTGTGGTCCACCCTGGTTTGGGGCGGACCCAGGTTATAAAACGGGCTGGAGCCAACAAGGAGGTGCGCAGTCTTCTATTATGCTCCGAAAGAGCACACCTCCATGTGTTGAACCCATTGCGGCTTTAGGCCAGAGGTAGGCAGGGATAGGGCATCGATGCAGGCCGCCACCACAGTTGGTAACGCAGAACGGTTAAGACCAGCTCCTGTCCTACAAGTCCTGCTTGTGCAGCCCAGTGGCATTAACAGGCCTGCTACTGCTGATGCGCCTGCTTTCCACAGGTGTGGCCCCAATGCACACGGTCAGCGTACTGAATGGGCTGTGATGTGATGTTAACAGGGAGTTCCTGGGCTGGGTGGGCATGTGGACCCTGTGACGCTAACAGGGCTCCCAGTCTCAAGATCCGAGTGGCGTCTAACTCGGTTCAGGCAACTATTAGTTTCATAGCCACACAGATTTGTATCCTCCACCTAACCTTCCATTTGCCAACCTCTCCTTTTCCATCTGGGAGCACGGTGGACATTGACTGCTGATGGGGATATATACCTTTCTCTTTCTTTTTTTATTAATTTTCGTTATATACCGGTAACATAGTATATACCACCTTATCCAAATCTGCCAGTCCCACCCTAACAGATGGTGTTTCTTCATCAAATGTTACTTTTGCTTAACCACCAAACCCACGGACAAAAACTTTTTTCCCCTTTCCAACACACCTGTTCCCCTTTCCACCAGCATTTGTCCTTTTTCAACTCATTTGGTATATGACCAAAAGTGCAATTCTGCAGGGACACCGTACTCAATGCCATCTCAGCCCAGCAGCCAGCCCTCGGTCCCTCAGATGTGGACAAGTAAAAGCCCATTTCCTCCTATCCATGACAAAGCGTTGAGATTCACTCTGTGCAGCACTGGTGTTTACTGGAAAAGCAGATCTAAGAATCCGTACCACCTTCTGCAGATACTCCTGTATACGTGCGTCCCTTTCTATGGCTGGAATTATTTCACCAAATTTTGTCTTGTACCGGGGATCTAACAGTGTGGCAACCCAGTAGTTAGCATTACTTCGAATTCATACAATCCGAGGGTCATGTTGTAGGTAGTGCAGCAAGAAGGCGCTCATGTGTCTTGTGCATCCAGGAGGACCAAGTCCTTGGTTTGTTGGTGGCAGAGAGGTGAGAATCGTGCCTCCTTCCTCTGCCCTCTCCCCCCAACCTCGCACAACCGAAATGTGAGCAAGCTCTCACTCATCTGCTGAGTCTTCCATGCCCATCGCTAGTTCGTCCTCCATTTCTTCATGGGCTCCTGCACCTTCCTCAACAATTTTTGCTGATACTATGCGCCCTTGTTAATCCCTATCCCCCACCATGACTGCCGCCTAGGTGCCGCTCAACGTATGGACCTTGTACATTTTATTATCCCTTCTGCATATGACTCCTCCTGTACTTCCTCCCCTTCCTCTTGGACCAACACCTGACTCCGAATAATGCTTACAGTGTGCTCCATCTTGTAGATGACCAGAATTGTCACGCTGAGAATGGCATCGCTAGTGCTAAACATCTTCGTCGACATTTGTAAACTGTGTAGAAGGGTGCATAGGTCCTTGATCTGACACCACTCCAGCAGCGTGATCTGCACCACCTCTGGATCAAGTTAGCCCAGGGTATACATCATACCGTATTTCAGCAGGGCTCTGTGGTGCTGCCACAGATGCTGCAACATGCGCAGATTCCAATTCCTGCGTGTCGGAACATCGCATTTCCGGCGTTTAACCGCCAGACCCTAAGACTTCAGGAGCGATGAAAGTTGTTGAGCTGCTGGGTGCGAAGGATGAAAGTGAGCACATAGGAGCGTGCCCGCTGCACAAGGCCATGTAGGCCGGGATGGTATTTTAAAAATTGCTGGAGAATCAGATTCAACACGTGAGCCATACAAGGCACGTGTGTCACATTGCCCTGACGAAGGGCCGCAGACAGGTTTGCATCATTGCCGCACACGGCTGTTAAGTCACCAACGTAGTCCACTCAATCAATTTGTACTCCGGTCGCCAGGTGACAACGTGTTCCTTTCGTGCATAGTGCTGATGATGGGAAAGGAGTCGATGCCTGCGGCGCAGGTGGACGCAGGTTATGGTCACCCACTGGGTTGCGTTACCTTGACAGATACAGAACCACAGGCTGAATGTAGGTGGTGGGTATCTCACAGATGAAGTACCATCATTCAGCTACAACCAATGGTAAGACACCACACCCTTTTTTAGGCCCCTCCTGTCTGCAGACCACTGCCAGACAAAGCTATGAACCTTTTGTTACTGTTACCCCCAGTTCAGTTTTATGAGTTTGTGTGCTTGTTACCTGACTACTTTTCCTGCTTGCTGTTTATGTACCTCGTTGGCTGATCCGCATTTCACCTCTGCTTGTTTTCTGATTAAGTCCTGGCCATCCCATTCTGTTCCTCTTCCTCAATTAATGTTTTTGACCCTGCATAACTACTATTCTCTGGAACTGCAGCCTTTCACAGGTATTGATCAACTTGGGCCCTGTGTAATTCCAAATCACTGTATAGGGGTTAAAGGGTTTCAGGGTTCTGGGTGGCCAGCTTGGTGAGTGGCTTGCCTCTAGCCTATCCTTTACAGCCCATCTGAGTGTGTCGATCCAGGCAGGCGTTACACCGTGCCCTGGTCAGAAGGCCATGTAGGCCGGGATAGTGTTTTAAAAATTGCTGGACAACCAGGTTCAACACGTGAGCCATACAAGGCACGTGTGCCACATTGCCCTGAAGAAGGGTCGCAGACTGGTTTGCATCATTGTCGCACCTGACCTTCCCTGGCTGCTGGTTGAGTGGAGACAACCATTGATGAAACTCGGTCTCACTCTCCAGAGCTAACCGTCCACAATTCCTCAGCGGTGTCTCACATTTCCCCTACATTTCAAAGTAAACATTTGACCGCCTGATGGCCTTGAGCTCTGCTGCCAGCATAGTAAGGAGGTGTGTGGGATTCCTTGGGCGCAGTTACAAGGAAGGGTGGACTGACCACACAGGGTTTGGGCCGAGGTGGAGGACCCACACGAGGTTGAGGAGGCAGAAGCAGTGGAGGAACTTGTACATACAGAGGAAGGATTGACACACAAGTCGTGAGGACGGCAAGACTTGTGCAGCAAACCCTTCTCCATCTCTCACCATAGTTACCCAGTGCCCAGTCAGCAACATGTAACTCCCCTGTCCATGCTTACTGGTCCAAGTATCTGTGGTGAAATGCACCCTGTCACACACAGAGTTTCTCAAGGAATCGGTGAGGTTGTGTGCGACCTACTGTGGTAGCGCGGGCACGCCTTTCTTGGAGAAGGAGTGACGACTGGCCATCGGCTCTTGGAGCACTGCAATGGGCATAAGGTCTCGAAAATCCTCGGTCTCAAAAGGGTGTAAAGGCAGCCTTTCTGTTGCCAACAAGTTGCAGATGATGAAACTCAACCTCTTAGGCATGTCATGCCCTTCGAAAATCATGTAAAACACAGCGAGGGGACTCCAACCACAGTCTCCCTCGTTGCCACTAATTGGGCCACACACACCACACTTGACTGGCATCAGTTGACCCCCCTTTTGAAAAAGAAAAAGATGCTTTGCATGAAGCACTCTCAAAAATACGCGTGCCTTTCCCGTCCCCTGGATGACCCAGGGGAAGAAAAGTCCTCTGAGAGCCATGACTTGTTCATCTTGGTTCTTTTAGAAACACAGCGAGGGGACTCCAAACACAGTCTCCCTCGTTGCCACTAATTGGGCCACACACACCCCACTTGACTGGCATCAGTTGACCCCCCTTTTGAAAAAGAAAAAGATGCTTTGCATGATGCACTCTCAAAAATACGCGTGCCTTTCCCGTCCCCTGGCTGACCCAGGGGAAGAAAAGTCCTCTGAGAGCCATGACTTGTTCATCTTGGTTCTTTTAGAAACACAGCGAGGGGACTCCAACCACAGTCTCCCTCATTTCCACTAATTGGGCCACACACACCCCACTTGACTGACATCAGTTGATGTCCCTTTTCAAAATGAAAAAGATGCTTTGCATGAAGCACTCTCAAAAATACGCGTGCCTTTCGCCTCCCCTGGCTGACCCAGGGGAAGAAAAGTCCTCTGAGAGCCATGTCCACATTGTCAGTGGACAGACGTGTGTGCTTATCTGCCAGCAGACCCCCAGCAGCACTGAAGACAGGTTCCGAGAGAACGCTGGCTGCAGGACACGACACGATCCCCAAGGCGTACGTGGCAATCTCAGGCAATTTATCCAGATTGGAAGCCTAAAATGAGCAGGGCTCAAGTTGCACAGTAATGGCATCGATGTTTCCTTGCATATACTCATATATCTGTGTGTCCTCCTCTTTTTCCTTGTCCAGCTCTTTTGTTTTCGCATGAGTATATGTCCTTGTCACTTTCCCATGTGTTTGTGTTGTGTTGTGAGTTGTTTGTCACCTTTTGGACACCTTTGAGGGTGTTTTCTAAGTGTTTTTATGTGTTTGTGAATGCCTGCCATTGTTTCCTATGCAGTTCGAGTTCGGTTCGTCGAACGTTCGACGAACCAAACTCGAACGGGAGCTCCGTTCGGTGAACCGACCTCGAGCCGAACCGCGACCGGTTCGCTCATCTCTACCTAGGACTTAAAGGCAGCTATAGGCTGCCATTAACTCCTTATTACCCCGATTGCCAGCGCACCAGGGCAATTCGGGATGAGGCGGGTAGAGTCCCGGGACTGTCGCATCTAATGGATGCGGCAATTCGGGGCAGCTGCTGGCTGATATTTTTAGCCTGGGGGGCTCCCCATAACTTGGGGCTACCCATCCTGAGAATGCCAGCCTTCAGCCGTGTGGCTTTATCTTGGCTGGTATCAAAATTAAAGGGGACCGCACGCCATTTTTTTCAATTAACTATTTATTTATTGTCCTGCACGATATAGACCCGCCCACCGGCGGCTGTGATTGGTTGCAGTGAGACAGCTGTCACTCAGCATGGGGGCGGGTCTGACTGCTACCAATCATAAGCGCCGGTGGGTGGGGGAAGCAATGAATACTAGATGGAATAACGAGCGGCCGGCATTTTCAAAAGCAGGAGAAGTCGCCAGAGCAGTGTGACAGATGCGCAGCGCCGCGCCGGTGATCGGTGAGTATGAGAGAGGTGGTGAGAGGGGGGAGAGAGACCAGGAGTGATTTTAAACGATTTAGCTTGTTCTGCTGGACATGCTGAGCATGCACAGTAGAACGTGATGGAATCTGTCAGCGGATTCCGCCGCTTAGTGGATTGCGGCGGAATCCGCCCCCATAGACAATCATTAGACACCTTGTCGGAATCTAACGTAATCCGTCAAGGTGCGTTATTTCAACGACCCAAAAAATGCTACATGCAGCATTCCCTCCCCCCAACGCTGCGTCAAAATAACGATTCAGCGTCGTCCAATGGATGGAACGCAGACACTTGCGTTACGGTGCGTTGTCAATACAAATCTATGGAGAATAGCGTAGTGAGTTAACGGACTGCGCTATTCTCCATAGCAGAGAGGGGTAGAGAGGGGTGATTTAATGCCGCGCCAAATGATCACTGTTCAATGTCAGATTAACGTGTCTTTATTGTTGGCATAGGTCTATGCGTTTCAGGAGCTCAGCTCCCTTCCTCAGGACCGTCAAGCACCAAAGAAACATCAAATCTCAAAGTGATTTGATGTTTCTTTGGTGCTTGACGGTCCTGAGCAAGGGAGCTGAGCTCCTGAAACGCGTAGACCTATGCCAACAATAAAGACACGTTAATCTGACATTGAACAGTGATCATTTGGCGCGGCATTAAATCACCCTTCTCTACCCCTCTCTGTTATCTGCTGTTTGGGTGGCTGCAGCCTTGATCAAGTTGTACACGCGAGTAAAGTAGTTGTGACTGTCACAACTGCATCTGGTCAGTAAGATTACTCCCCCCTCCTCACCCCACAGATATTGGGGTAATACCCTATCTGTGCTTTTATTTCCACAGCTTTTTTCTGTTTGTTCTATTCTCCATAGCGGCGGATTGTGCTGAACGCAAGTGTGAAAGCGCCCTAAGCCCCGACCCACGGGAGGCCCCAAAGCGCAGGTCAGTTACCCAACTATGCCACAGACACAGCTGATGGACGGAGACCGGAGCAGACGCAGCTGTGGCATCGCAGGGCTTCCCCGCGCAACAGAGACACAGAGGATGGACGAGGACCGGAGACGCAGCTGCGGAATCGCAGGGCTTCCTCGCGCCACAGAGACACATAGAGGGACGGGGACAGGAGGAGACGCAGCTGCGGCGCACTAGGAACCCAGCACTCTGGGATGCAGCTCTCCCACTAACAAATGATAAATGCAGGGGAAGCACATGGCTACTTAAATATTAACACTGCTGTGAATGTTAAGGAGCCGCTCATTACTTTTCATGAGCCGCTCATTACTATTCATGAGCGGCTACTTAACATTCACTGCAGTGTTAATATTTAAGTAGCCAGCATTCATCAGTGGTTAGTGGGAGAGCTGCGTCACGGAGTGTTCATGAGCCAATCATTACTATTCATGGCCAGCGGTAAATGAGGCCACACACACACACACACACACACACACACACCATGACTCCCACACAGCCCAATACAAACACACACCGGCACACACAAACCACCATGAACACACACACACACACACACACACACACACACAACATCCCCGCTCATATCAAACGCGCCACCCCCACACACACAACCACCCACACACGGGCGCACACACACACAGCCGCAAACAAACACCCCCGCACACATACACATCGCCCCACAATCACAAGCCCCCACTCACACACCGCGGCACACAGACAAATACACAGAAACACCGCACAAAACACCCCCCCACAACACACACACATCGCCCCACATACGCACCGCAACACACACACAACACAATAAACACACACCGTGCAACACAAACACCACCCTACACAGACACCCACATACCAGGATGGGGGCCATACAAAGATGGAGACTATACCAGGATGGGACACAGACCAGGATGCTGCATACACAAGGATCCTGCCTATACCAGGATGGGGCCACATACCAGCATCAACCCACATACCAGGATGGGGGCCATACAAGGATGGAGACTATACCCGGATGGGTATTTACATCTTCATGTTAAACGTTCACAATTTTTAATCAATAAAATCTATCTTTGACAAAAATATAGTGTGTCTTCCTTCCATTATTAGTCAAAAATCATACATTAACTACACAATAAATTCAAGAATACCCGATGTGTTAGAAGCGGGCCACCATCTAGTATATATATATATATATATATATATATATATATATATATATATATATATATATACACACACACACACACACACACACACACACACACACACGAGTCATGGCTGAAAGTGTTGACAATAGACCGAAAACTGATTACTCTAAAAACAATTTTTATTTATAAACATTAAAATTATAAGTTCAAGCTATATCTCATTGTATGTAGCTATATCGGTCAGTGAACACACATCCAGTCGTGCAGAGCTAGATATACTCTAAAGGGATATCAGACTAGGGAAATTAAGGATAGCCCAGTGAGGTTCTTTTTGATAGAAATTGTAATATCAACTAAGATGTTAAAAAATGGCCAGGTCATAGATCCCTAGTCCTTCACCTTCCTGGCAGCGGAGGTAAACACCATAATGTTTCGGGCGCCCCCGCTCCTCACATATGTGTACTCCCTCTCACCCATTAGAGTGCATCTGAGGGGAGCATTTTTTACAACTACTCTGTATGGGGATTTCCCCTATGACCAACTAATATATTTAATACTAATCAGCATATTGACTATGCACCTAGTGTGACTGAATAATCCTGACTTCAGCACTAACCACACTTTCTGGGCTTTAGGTCAATTATTGACACACAGGCAGTTCTAGGGCCTACTAGGGATAGCCGACGAGGAGCGGGGGCGCCCGAAACATTATGGTGTTTACCTCCGCTGCCAGGAAGGTGAAGGACTAGGGATCTATGACCTGGCCATTTTTTAACATCATAGTTGATATTACAATTTCTATCAAAAAGAACCTCACTGGGCTATCCTTAATTTCCCTAGTCTGATATCCCTTTAGAGTATATCTAGCTCTGCACGACTGGATGTGTGTTCACTGACCGATATAGCTACATACAATGAGATATAGCTTGAACTTATAATTTTAATGTTTATAAATAAAAATTGTTTTTAGAGTAATCAGTTTTCGGTCTATTAACAGTTGAATTCTCTAATTCTTATTAAAATTGGTGTGTAACTGAAAGTGTTGACACATTTGAAATTGTTCAAGTAAATGAAATATTTCCCCCAGAAAATTATTGCAATTACACATGTTTTGTTATGCACATGTTTATTGTACATTGGAACACAAAAAAAAACAAAAAACTGAGAAAACAAAAAGGAAAATTGGACATAATTTCACACAAAACCTAAAAAATGGTCCAGACAAATTGTTGCCACCTTTCCAAAATCATGGGTAAACATACTGAACAACTTTGTTTCAAGCATGCGATGCTCATTCAAATTCACCTGTGGCACGTAACAGGTCTGGGCAATATAAAAATCACCCCTGAAACCAGATAAAAAGGGGAGAAGTTGACAAACTTTGCATTATTTTTTTTTTATGTGCCACACTAAGCATTGAGAACAAAAAAAGGAGTAGAGAACTGTCTGAGAACTTGAGTACCAAAATTGTTGAAAAATATCAACACTCTCAAGGTTACATCTGCAGAGATCTTGATGTTCCTTTGTCCATGGTGCACAACATAATCAAGAAGTTTACAACCCATGGCACTGTAGCTAATCTCCCTGAATATGGACAGCAGAGAAAAAGTGATGAAAGGTTGCAACACAGCATAGTCCGAATGGTGAATAAGCAGCCGCAGTAAAGTTCCAAATAAATTAAAACTGTCTTTCAAGCTCAGGGTGCATCAGTGTCAGCAGGATCTACAGTGTCAGCAGGATCTATCCGTCAAAATTTGAATGGAATGAAATGCTATGGCAGGACACCCAGGAGGACTCCACTGCTGACATAGAGACATTAAAAAGGCTAGACTGCAGTTTGCCAAAAAAGTATGTAAACCAAAATCCTTCTGGGAGATCATGTTGTGAAGAGATGAGACCAAGATAGAGCTTTTTGGTAAAGCACATCATTCTGTTTACCAAAAATGAAATGAAGCCTACAAAGAAAAGAACATAGTACCTACAGTCAAAAATGGTGGATGTTCAAATATGTTTTGGGTTTGTATTGCTGCTTTTGGCACTGGGAGACTTGACTGTGTGCAAGGCATCATGAAATCTGAAGATTACCAAAGAATTTTGGATCGCAATGTAGTGCCCAGTCTCAGAAAGCTGGGCTTGTGTCCTAGGTCATGGGTCTTCCAGCAGGACAATGATGCCCAAACATAGTTCAGTAAGCACCCAGAAATGGATGGAAACAAAGTTCTGAAGTAGCCAGCAATGAACACCCCATTGAACACCTGTGGAGAGATCTTAACCCCTTCACGAACTATGATGTAGCGGTACGTCATAGGTCGTGTGTCTTTTTAATGTGGGCTCTCATGGCGTGCCTGTATATTTCCCCGTATATGTTGGCTGTTTTGATTAGCCAACACGTGGAGCTAACAGGCATGGGTGGTTCGATCCAGCCACGCATGTTAACTAGTTAAATTCCGCTGTCAATCTCTTACAGCGAGACTTAACGTGTGTCCCATCATAGCCCTATCCAGGTATAGATGTCCCTATCATAGCACCACCCTGGAATATATGTTCCTATCATAGCCCCATCCTGCTATATCTGTCCCCATCATAGCCCCATCCTGTTATAGATGTCCCCATCATAACTCCATTCTGGTATATATGTCCACATCATAGCTTCATCCTGGTAAAATGTTCCCCATTCTTGTAAAATGTCCCTTATCCTAGTAAAATGTCCCCTATCCTGGTAAAATGTCCCCCATACTGGAAAATGTCTCCCATCCTGGTAAATGCAGTGTAAAATATGTTGGATGAAGTGCTCAGCGAGTACTGGAGCAGAAGGCAAACTGAACAGTGGAGTGAAATGGGCCATTTTAGAGAATCTGTCCACTATTACCCGATGACGGAGCAACCAGAGGACCTTGGCAGGTTAGAGATCTAGTCCATCAATATGTACTGCCAAGGAGTGAATGGCACTGGTAAGGGAAGTAGTCATTCAGCGGGAAGCTTCTTAGGGCTCTTGTTTCGAGCACACGAGGGATAGGCAAAGACAAACTCCAGACCATCCTTGCGGAGAGCTGGCCACCAATAGTACCTTGAGATGAGAAAAATAATTTTCTTCTGTCCAGCGTGACTGGCCAGGTTAGAGGAGTGACCCCACGGCAACACATGCTTCCTAGCTGCCCCTGCAACAAACGTTTTTTTTTTTTTTGGGGTGGTACCCGAGGCTCGCTTATCGGAGCTATCATGAGCATTTTGGAGACCCCAATAATGTGTTGAGGCTCTTCCTGTTGGTCGGTTAGCAGAAAGTACCTGGAAACTGCATCTGCCTTGATGTTCTTTTCAGCTGAATGGAAATGCAGAACAAAATCAAAGCATGCGAAGAACAGCAAGCAACTGTCGGACTTGGTGTAGGTTCAGCCTCTAAGCCGACTGTAAGTAGGCCAAATTCTTGTGGTCGGTGTAGGTGACAACAGGATGCACCACTCCATCCAGAAGGTATTGCCACTCCCCTAGGGCCATATTGATCACCAACAGTTCCAGTTCGCCAACTGAGTAGTTGCGAACAGGAGCCAAAAAGGCCCTGGAAAAGAAACTGCAAGTTATCATCTTACAAGTAGCAGACTTATTGGTGAGGGCCGCACCGGCACCAGAGGACTAAAAGCAATTTCCAAAAACTGCTTGTTAATCTCCTGTTTATGCAGCATCCGAGTTGAAGGAAAGGCCTGCTTAAGGCCCGTTTCACACGTCAGTGAAAAACACTGACGTTCTTCACTGACGTGTAAAACACGCGCATGTCGACTTAAATAGACTGAATGCGGATATTACAGTGGAGGAAGTAAAGAGGGCAATAGGAGAACTAAATATACATAAGGCACCGGGACCGGACGGGTTTAATGGGGAGTTTTATAAGGCGTTGAAAGAAGAAGTAGCGCCGATCCTGACACAAATATATAATAAAACTCTGGGAGGTACCGGCATCTCCAATCATCTTAACACCGCTTATATAAAACTTTTACCCAAAGGAGATAAAAATTTGGACAGCCCAGTAAATTATAGACCAATCTCATTAATTAACCAAGATCTTAAACTTATGGCCAAGCTGATGGCCAATAGATTGGCAGAGATACTACCAAAACTAATCTCTCCAGCCCAGGCGGGGTTTGTAAAGGGGAGGGCAGCGGTAACAAATGTAAGAAAGGCCATGTTAGTGATGGATGCCACTGGACATGGGAATATTCAAAAAGGAGAGCTTCCGGCCATGATTACATTAGACGCGGAAAAGGCGTTTGATAATGTCCGGTGGTCATGGTTGGAAGCAGTGATGGACAACATAGGCTTCGAAGGAGCATTTAAAACATTTATAGGGGTATTATATGCGAACCCTCAGGCTAGGGTGGCGACACCCGGGTTTTTGTCACGTTCTTTCCCACTGAAAAAGGGGACTCGGCAGGGATGCCCATTGTCACCACTCCTGTTTAATTTAGCTATCGAGCCTTTATCGAGACTACTTAACGGAGGAGAATGTTTTGAGGGCATTAATATTGGAAAGGAAAAATTACATTCGGCCTTATTTGCAGATGATATCATATTATTTATGAATAACCCTCAGAATGAACTCACAAAAACACTACACCAGATAGAAGAGTTCGGGAGTATGGCGGGATTTAAGCTAAATAAGACAAAATGTGAACTATTGTTTCTAAACAAACAGTGTATGCCGATGTTGAAGGTTTATGGGATAGGGGACAATGTATGTGGTATACCGGTGGCAAGAACCCATATCAAATATTTGGGAATTCAGATGGGACGCCAGACTACATCGATTTATGAGTTAAACTATAAACCTTTGATAAGGAAAATAGAACGGGAACTAAAGATGTGGGAGGGGCTGCCTCTGTCCCTACTAGGCAGAATTCATCTTCTGAAGATGATGAGTTTCCCAAAGTTATTATATCCGATGCAGACCATCCCTCTGCTATTAAAGCACACTGACGTCAATAGACTGAATAAAGCTTTCTCGGCCTTTTTGTGGAGAGGAAAAAGACCAAGAATTAAGGCAGAGAAACTAATGCTTCCACTGGAGAAGGGAGGAATCAAATTGCCAAACATTAGAGGGTACAATCTTGCATGCCTGATGAGACATAAAATAGACTGGCTGAGGAAGACTAATAGATATTCTGACATAAAGTTGGAGAGTGAGTTCTGCAAGCCCTGGGATCTAGGAGCATTGCTACATACGTCACTAGTCAACATTCCACGGAAAATTAAACACTCCCTAGTGTGCAGAGATACGGTGATGGCATGGAAAGCAGTGAGAAAAAAATTTAATCTGTCCTGGCGAATTTCCAAATATTTAGATATCTGGAACTCCCCGGAGTTCCCTATGGGCAGGGATAACAAACTATTTTCAGAATGGAGGAATAAAGGGATAAGGGGGGTGAAAGATCTGCTGCACGAATCAGAACATAGATGGATGACATACCAGGAAATGGTAGTAAAATATGGGCTATCCCCATTTCAGATCATACAATATAAACAGATAGAAAGGGGAATAATGGGACTGCTGAGAGATGTTAGAAAGGAACAGATGATGAATGACATGGACCGACTGATCATGAAAGATAGTCATGAAATTAATATATCCTCATTATACAAGGATTTGAGGGAAACGTTGGTTCCACTAAGTTCTGACCAAGTCTTGGGAACATGGGCAAGGCAACTGAAGGACACAGGGGCAGGAGAAAAGATACTGCAGGGATGGGTGAAAATGAGGAGGGAGGTGATCAATGAAGGCTGGACGGATACACAATTTAGGCTGATGCATAGATCGATATATGGCTTTAACATCCCAAGCAAGCAAGGGATAAATAAATTAGACCATTGCCCCAAATGTAAATTGCCAAAAACAGACCTGTTTCATGGGATCTGGCAGTGCCCAGAGAGCCAGAAACTTTGGAAAAGGATACAGAAACTCATAAACGACATCTGGGGAGTGGAGTTGGAAATGGACCCAATGTTATGGATTTTTCATTATGTGGGAGAGGGGAGTGGGAAAGAGGGGAGGGAGCAGGGGGCCATAGTACCAAAACTGTTTCACAGTATGGCAATGGTGGTCAAGAAGGCTATACTGGGTAAATGGTTGGAGGGGAACGCCCCGTCGGAAGATGAGGTGATAAACCGGATCAAATCATTGCTCAGAATAGAGCAGCTGGAAGCAGAAAGGAACAAAGATGAACGGGCAGGCAAATTTTTTAAAAAGTGGAGCAAGTTTATAGTAAAACAATGTGGGGAGATAGAAATACAAAACATAGTAAACCCCTTTAAATACACGGAATGGTATCTACTGGAGGATATACAAGGGACATTGGGGAAGTTGAGATTGAGGTGCGGTGGCGGGACAGGACAATTGTCTTAGAAGTATATGCTAATCACCTAGGGAAAGAATGTGGAGAAGTCAAGTAAATCTCTCGTGATTCAAAGAGTGTGTATGGGTGCGAAGTTAGATGTATTAAGTTGCCAAGGGGGAAGTCCTGAGAACTAAGGAGAACAGGGTAGAGTTAAGACAAAAATCATTTACGTGTATGTATATTGGAAAGCTTTATTATTATTTGTAATGTATTGGGTTTAATGTTATGATAATGAAAACTGAAATAAAATTTATGTTTATAAAAAAAAAAAACACGCGCATGTCCCTCCGTGTTCCGTGATTCACGGCACACGTGGGTTGTCCATGTGCAATCCGTGATCCCGTGATTGCATATGGACATTACTCACCTGCCTTCACTGTCCATGGTGCTGAAGTCTCTGGCTCTGCAGCGTCCGCCCACCGCTCTCAGCACCTACTTCCTGGTCGGCAGTTCCTGCTTTCATGAAACAGAAAAACGAGAACAGAGGCTGCAGAGCGAATCGCAGGCAAGGTAAGTTGAAAATTTTTAATATTTAATATGTCCCTGATTTTCTTGTACATGTTTCAACTGATCACACACGGATCACACCATAGTGTGGTCCGTGGGTCATAAGTGATGCCAGACAAAAACTGACATGTCTCCGTGCAGAATCACGGCCAAGGGTGCACGCTGCATGGAGACACGTTCAGTGAAAAATCACTGATGTGTGAGCAGACCCATTGATTAGAATGGGTCTGCGTATGTCAGTGATTCTGGTACGTATAAAAAAAAGCACAAACGTACCAGAATCACTGACGTGTGAAAGGGGCCTAAGAGTGATAAATGCACTCTCAGCTTCTGGAGTCCACATCATAGGATTCGCTCCTTGTGGATCAGGCTCGTGGTAGGAAGAATCTGAGAGTAGAATTGTCGGATGAATTGACGCTAGTAGTTGGCAAACTCCAAGAACCGCTGAATTGCCTTCACTTTATCAGAACGAGGACACTTCAGAAGCGCCGACATCTTCTCCGGATCCATCCTCAATCTGTCAGAGATTATTTAACCCAGGAAGGGAAGAGAAGTCCGTTCATAAAGGCACTTCTTGAATTTGGCGTATAAACGATTCTCACTCAGCCTCTGTAAAACCATTCTTCTGGTCTGTTGGCAGATCGGGAGAGAACACAAGAATGTCATCCAGGTACACTACACATGCGTAGAGCAGATCTCGAAAGATATCGCTGACGATTTCCTGGGAAACTGCTGGAGCATTGCTGAGCCTGAATGTCATTACCCGATACTCATAGCGAGAAAATACAAAGGAAATGTTTGTGTCTAAACGGGCACTGGAACTACATAAATACTCAATATATAAGAAACATGTCCGCATATATTAAAAAACTATTTTTATTAAGTGAAGTTTAAAAATCTTTAAAAACATAACACACACAAAAAAAAAAAAAGGCAGCCCAGGCATCCCAAAGGTCTCCCTAAGGCTGCTTTCACACCTCCGGTTTTTGCTATGCGGCACAATCCGGCACTTTGCAGGAAAATCGCAACCGTTTTTTTTTTGCTGCCGGTTGCGATTTTCCTGCATAGACTTTAATTAGTGCCGCATGGCCTTGCGTTCCGTCCGGTTTTTGCCGCATGCGGCAGATTTAGCCGATGCAGCGGCCGGATGGAACGTTGCCTGGCACGTTTTTTCGTGCGGCAAAAAAAAAACCGCATCGCGCCGCATTCGGCCGATGCGGCGCACTTTTCAATGCATGCCTATGGTGGCCGGATGCGGCGCGATGCGGCAATAACCGCATCCGGCCGCCGCATGCGGTTTTTGCCACTGCGCATGCTCAGTAGCATGCCGCAAGCGGCAAAAACCGGACTGGCCGCAAAGGAAAAACTTATGCAAAGGATGCGGTGTTTTCACCGCATCCGTTGCATAGCTTGCACAGCCGGATTGAGCCGCAGAGCTCAAGCCGGATGTGTGAAAGCAGCCTAATACAAAGCATAATATGCACACAGGGAACAATCTGTCAAAAATAGCCAGGGTACAAAAGGGGATATTCAGAGTGGCACAGATCTTATAGCTGAATCAGCATAAATTATCACAGATAACATACAGTATATACAAGATAGCCGCAGCACACTTTGCTGCGGCTGTGGTTTTCTGAGTCTAACATATATACAAGACACCTAGAGCATGCTCAAATAAATATTCATTATTATCAATATAATACCTGTACAAGGAAATCTAAAGAGATACTGTAAATCACCCTAGATCCCTGTAAAAGAGGGGAGCAATCGGGAACCGGTTGCTGGCCCCACACGTTACGCCAACCAGATGCTAAGCTTCCTCTATCCCCTTTTGTATCTTGGCTATTTATAACAGCTTGTTCCCTGTGTGCATTTTATGCTTTGTATTAGGGAGACCTTTGGGATGCCTGGACAAGCCTTTGATTTTGTGTGTGTTATGTTTTTAAAGATTTTTAAACTTTTTCACTTAATAAAAAATGTTTTTTTAATATATGCGGACATGTTTCTGATATATTGAGTATTTATGTGGTTCCAGTGCCTGTTTAGACACAAAAATTTCTATATATGCCCTTTGTGTGGTGCACGGAACTGTTCATTATCCTTCTATTATTATATTGCAGTAGTAAGAAACAAGACAGGATACACATATTCACCATCATATTATTCAGTAGGTGTGGGCCACTCCCAAGACATATAATATGAAAACAGGAGAATAGGGGAGATTAAAGACCCATGGATTACAAATAAAGTAGTCCAAAAACAGTATCATAGTGGAAAAAATTACAAAATCTGTATTTAGAGTTTTTCATATAAATTACAAGAGGGAATATAAAAGAGCAGTAAAATCAACCATATACAGAACAGGTGCAAAGTAAGAGCTCCAGAGAACGCCATCAGACCATCAGACAGTGATATAGCACCTTGATATCTATGGCCTTGTCACTTGACTCTTTACATGTTAAATCCCTGAATGAATGTGAATAGTTATATTCTAAGTGTGATTCTATTGTGAGACATTTGAGGGTTAATCATGTTTAATTTATGTGGCTGCCCATTTTTTGATTCACTGATGGTGTTCCCTGGAGCTCTTACTTTGCACCTGTTCTGTATATGGTTGATTTTAGTGCTATTTTATATTCCCTGTTGTAATTTATATGAAAAACTCTTAATAAAGATTTTGTAATTTTTTAACTAAGATGATGTTTTGGACTACTTTATTTGTAATCCATGGGTCTTTAATCTCCCCTATTCTCCTATTTTCATATATTGCAGTAGTGCAGACCCATTTTCTTTGGTTTGTCAACGATACTCGTAGTGGTCATCACAGGTATTAAAGGCAGGCTTTCATTCATCACCAGACCGTATCCGGACCAGGTTGTATGCACCACGGAGGTCGAGCATGGTGAAGATCCTGGAACCTCGGAGACAGTCGAAAAATTCCGGTATATGCAGCAGATACTTATTCTTGACAGTGATTCGATTGGGACCTCTATAATCAATACAAGGCAGAATGGAACCATCCTTTTTCTTTACAAAGAAGAACCAGGCTCAGGCTGGTGAGGAGGACTTCTGGATAAATCGCCTTACCAGATTCTCTATGATGTACTTGGACTTGGCTTGGGTCTCCGCCTGTGACAGAGGGAAGCTATGGCTGCGGGAAGGGGTGGAACCAGGAAGTAGGTTGATAGGCTATATGATTGCCCTATGTGGTGGCAGAGTCTAGTTTCCTCCTTGTCGAAAACATCTGCGTAGGCCCAGTAGGTTGACGGCAGACCCGGAAGACTTGAAAGCATCACTGGCAGTCAGGAAGATTGGACTGGAATAAAACAAGTTTCGTGACAGGACTGACCCCATCTGAGCACATCTTCGGATCTCCAGTCCAAGGCAGGCTCGTGCATCTGCAGCCACGGTAAGCCCAGCAGCAGTGGGTGTGACAACCCTGGAAGCACATAAAAGGTGATCTTCTCCGAGTGGAGCATTCCCACTCGAAGCTCCACTTGCTCAGTGATAAACAGAATAGCCTCAGACAGATGTTTTCCATCCACGGATGACACAGCTATGGGAGCTTGAAGTCATTAGATGAGAATTTGATAGCGATCCACAATGGCCTGTTGTATAAAGTTCCCAGCAGAACCAGAGTCCAGATACGCTAACTCTGTGAATCAGGTGCTGCCAGAGAATACGAACACTGATTTGGATCAGGATGGAGAGGTCTTGCTCTCACCTATTATAGCCTCTGCAACAGACACTAGGCTTGGAAGTTTCCCAGCTTCAAAGGACAGAAATGAATTCCGGTGAGTAGGATTTCCGCAGTAGAAACATCCCACTGTGGTGTGACAGTCCTCCTGATGACACTTTGCCAAATTCACATGATCTACCTTCATGGGCTAAGGAGAAGCATCTGGGACCGCAGGTCGCGGCCTGATGGTTTTCTGGAAGGTAGGAGCTAGGCGCAGCGACCTCCTCTCTCCGTTTGCCTGTTTGGAACATTCTTGGAACCTGAGATCAATGCAGATAGCCAGAGATATCAGGTCGTGCAGGGAAGAAGGCACATCACGGGCGGTCAGTTTGTTATTTTTTCTACTGGGCAGTTCCTACCAGAATGCCGTCACCAGTGCCTCATTATTCTACCCTAGTTCAGAGGACAGAGTGCGGAGCTGCATGGCATACTGCACGGTGAGACTTCCCTGGCGGAGTCTAGAAGCGAAGATGCTGCTGAGACTTGACCCGGTGCATTGAATGCCTTGCAGAACGCCTCTAGAAAGGTTTGCAGGTTCAAGATGACAGGATCACCTCTCTCCCATAATGAATTGATCCAAGCAAGGGCTTCACCAGTCACGTGCGAAATCATAAAGGCCACTTTGGCCTGGTCTGAGATTAACTGATGGGACAAAAGTTCAAAGTGCAAGGAGCACAGATTTAAAAATCCCCTGCATTGCTTGGGGGTCGCTTTTAAGGGGACTAGACAAATAAGGACCGGAGCCTAAACCTATAATAGCTGTCGGAGTAGGGACTGCAGCCAGAAAAGGAGTGGGTGGAGACACTTGTGTCAAAGCGTGCAGACGGGTGTCCACCAACCGCATATGGGTCAGAATCTGGTCTTGTTGATGGACTATCTCTTGCTGAAGACCTGAAAACAGGACAGCACTGGAGCCAACAGGTTCCATGGCCAAGACAAACTGTAATGCTCACGGGTGCAAACGGGAGCGGACCCACTGGGCTACAGCACCGGTTCACCTGAGGGGCGTGACTAGGTGCTTTCCAGGTTTTCACCAGAGCCGCTGATGGTGAGGCTGGGCTCATATGCCAGCCACCAGGTGCTACTCAGGGAGAGATGGCACTGCGACAGCGGGCCCCACGGATTGGGGTTAGGATACAGACAGTCTTTGATATAGTCGAGTGCAGCCGCGATGCCTGATGCAGAATGGATGACTGGGAGCAACAGAGATGTAGGATTTTGCAAGTACAGCAGGCACAGATGGTACAGAGGGTGCAGCAGGTACATTAGGTACGACTGGTACAGCGGGCACAGCTGATACACATATGTGCAGCAGGTACAGTGGACACTAGGTTACAGATGAGTGTTAGAACACACAGCAAGACTACAGAAAACAGGAAGGGACATGACAACTAGCAACGTGTCTCTAAGGATAGACCATATTGCCCAGGCACCTCCCATGGGGGAAGGGGGCCTTAAATACCTAGTGTCTCTCAGCCATAGACAGACACTGGGGATACAGCAGCTGCCGCTGAACGACCGGGAGGGTGAGTGTGTCGGTGTCTCTGCAGGGGGTAGGAGCCAGGACAGTACGGGGACACCGGAAATGCCATAACATGAACTTTAGTAATTCTTCTTCAGGCTGAAGAGCAGCTTCTTGCACTGGCAAGAGTTTTATAGTTCTAATAATACTACAGCTTTACTACTTGCCAGAACTCTCATTCAAGGAGAGCCTGCACTGCCAGAATCCAGGAAGTAGACTGTAAGAAGAATAAAGAGTTCTGAGTTGCTCAAGAGACAAATTCTTGAGAATAACCTTTTAAGGCAGCTGAAAATATTACTATGGAGTTGAGCAAAACGCATTGCAGGACCCTGATCCAACGGTCACAATAGTACTTTGTAGCATTGGGACCAGAACACTGCAAACTTCAATTATCTGCTAGCACTCTCGGTCCACTTCTGATAAGACCTCACATCATGGGTCCTACTAGTTAGGAGAGGCAACAGGAATGCCAGAAGGTAGTCACAAGTTCTCTGGTCCAGCTGCCACGGAGTACTGGCATGGCTAAATCATTTTGCTTTATTCTTTTAAGGCTATGTGCGCACTTACTGGATTTTGCCGCGGATTTTTTGTGGTTTTGCTGCATGTTTTGCTGCAGAAAATGTTCATAACATCTCTGTAGTGAATCACCAGCAAAACCTATGGGCAAAAAAAATCCTGTGCGCACTGGGCGGAATTTGACAGCTGCATGTTTGCTGCGGGATTCCCGCAGCAAAAACAATTGCATGTCAATTCTTTTCCGCACGTCGCTGCGGGATTTCACTACATTGACTCCAATGTTAATCGGGAAATCCCGCAGGGAATAATGCAGGCAGCAAATTCTGTGCGGATCACTGTGTTTTCCTGCGTTATTCCCTGCGGTATTTCGCGGTTAACCTCCGGTAATGTACATCGATTGCCTGCGGTTTTGCAGGGAAGTGATGTCATTACAGGAAGAGGAAGCAGAGCAGAGAGTAAACAAACACACAGATCACACACACACACACACACACACACACACACACACATCACAGACATAGAATACAGACACATAGAACACACATAGAAAGAAAACGGAAAGATAGAAAACAAAGCACGTGGGCTCCGCTGCATATTTACCGTCCAGCCGAGGTAAGCACACAGCGGCGGCCCGGTATTCTCAGGCTGGGGAGGGAGAGGGGCAGGGTTAATGTGCCCCGCCTCACTGCCACCTCCCGCAGCCGATCGCCGCCATTAACTCCAGGCTTGATCATGGCTGCGTCTATGAGACAGCTGACATGATCAACCCGTTAGGAAAGTGAATAAAACACACACACAGAAAAATCCTTTATTTTAAATAAAACAAACAAGCCTCGTTCACCATTTTATTAATCCCTCCCGAAACAAAGCTCCGGCGTAATCCACAGCTCCGGCGTCCTGCGCTGCTTACATCCAGCCGCGACTGACACACAGCGCTGAATTACCTCTGCTGTCTCGCAGCGAGACAGCAGAGGTAATTACCGGTCATTTCCCACGGCCGGTAATGTGAACTCACTGCCGACCGTGGGAAATGCAGCGATCTGTCCTCTATCTATCTGTCTATCTATCCCTCTATCTATTCTTCTGTCTCTTTATCTATCTACTATCTCAGAATGAAATGACTTTTTTTTTTCTTTCAATGTGCTTTATTGCATTGAATGCAATAAAGCACATCCCAACCCGCACGCGGCAATACCGCGAACAATACCGCGGTAAAACCGCAGCAAACCGCATGCGGTTTTCGGGTGCGGTTTGCCACGTTTTTTTACCGCGGGTGCGGTAATCTTTGAATACCTGCGGAATTTTCTTGAGAAAATTCCATTTTCCAGTGTGCACATAGCCTAAGTGGTCAAGAAATTCATGTGGGTGTTCCATGCATACATTCGTTTGACAATATATTCAGGGATATTCTTTAATACTATGCACATTCAATTCGTGAGTGGCAGTTGTCATGAACCACCAAGTAACATATAGAAGTAATAACTTTGCATATCGCTACACAGTACAGGTGATAGTGAATGGCTCATTGGTCTGACGGCTGAGACCCCCACTAATCAACAGAATAAGGTATTTCTTGCTGCCACTTTAAATAACTGAGTACAGGACTCTTTCATATTTCCACCAGTCTAATATACAATAGCTGAAGTGACAACACACATGCACAACCAACTTTTGATTCAAATTGGGCACATAGTAACTTCGAAATTGGCAAGACTTATCTATCCTGCAGTTATAATTTTTTTTACTGGACAAAAGAGGGTTGCTTGCCCTCAAAAACTGAACACTATAATTACTGATTTTTTGCTACTAAGAAAAATGAAGACGTACATAGTACTGAAATTATATTTTATTGCTCAACAATTACTAACTTGTATCGTTAAATCACAATTTCGTAACCAGTTAAGAGATTCAGTTTTTTCACCAGTTTAATATAGTAATAATCAGATGTCAAGGTCATTGTATGAAGCCAGCAAGGGTAAAAAAGAATCTATACTGAAAGTGTACACGGAGGTACCTTTACTTGCAACAATGAAGGGAATTTTGTTACTTACTGTAAATTCCTTTTCTTCTAGCTCCAATTGGGAGACCCAGACAATTGGGTGTATAGCTACTGCCTCCGGAGGCCACACAAAGTATTACACTAAAAAGTGTAAGGCCCCTCCCCTTCTGCATATACACCCCCCGTGGGATCACGGGCTCCTCAGTTTTAGTGCAAAAGCAAGAAGGAGGAAAGCCAATAACTGGTTAAACAAATTCAATCCGAAGGAACATCGGAGAACTGAAACCATTCAACATGAACAACATGTGTACCCGAAAAAAACAAAAATCCCGAAGGAAACAGGGAGGGTGCTGGGTCTCCCAATTGGAGCTAGAAGAAAAGGAATTTACGGTAAGTAACAAAATTCCCTTCTTCTTCGGCGCTCCATTGGGAGACCCAGACGATTGGGACGTCCAAAAGCAGTCCCTGGGTGGGTAAATTAATACCTCAAGTTAGGGCCGTAAAACAGCCCTTCCCTACATGGAGGCAACCGCCGCCTGCAGGACTCTTCTACCTAGGCTGGCATCCGCCTAAGCGTAGGTATGCACCTGATAATGCTCGGTGAAAGTGTGCAGACTCGACCAGGTAGCTGCCTGGCACACCTGCTGAGCCGTAGCCTGGTGCCGTAATGCCCAGGACGCACCCACGGCTCTGGTAGAATGGGCCTTCAGCCCTGATGGAACCGGAAGCCCAGCAGAACGGTAGGCTTCAAGAATTGGTTCCTTGATCCATCGAGCCAGGGTGGATTTGGAAGCCTGCGACCCTTTACGCTGACCAGAGTCAAGTACAAAGAGTGCATCCGAGCGGCGCAGGGGCGCCGTGCGGGAAATGTAGATTCTGAGTGCTCTCACCAGATCCAACAAATGCAAATCCATTTCATATCGATGAACTGGATGAGGACAAAAGGAAGGTAAGGAGATATCCTGATTGAGATGAAAGGGGGATACCACCTTAGGGAGAAACTCCGGAATCGGGCGCAGCACTACCTTGTCTTGGTGAAACACCAGGAAGGGAGCTTTGGCTGACCGCGCTGCTAGTTCGGACACTCTCCGAAGAGATGTGACCGCTACCAGAAAGGCCACTTTCTGTGAAAGTCGAGAAAGTGAAACATCCCTCAGAGGCTCGAAGGACGGCTTCTGGAGAGCAATTAGTACCCTGTTCAGATCCCATGGGTCTAACGGCCTCTTGTACGGAGGGACAATGTGACAAACCCCCTGCAGGAACGTGCGTACCTGAGGAAGTCGTGCTAGGCGCTTCTGAAAGAATACAGACAGCGCTGGGACTTGTCCTTTAAGGGAGCCGAGCGACAAACCTTTTTCCAAACCATAGCAGGAAGGAAAGAAAAGTAGGCAATGCAAATGGCCAGGGAGACACTCCCTGAGCAGAGCACTAAGATAAGAATATCTTCCACGTCCTGTGGTAGATCTTGGCAGACGTCGGCTTCCTAGCCCGTCTCATGGTGGCAATGACGTCTTGAGATAATCCTGAAGACGCTAGGATCCAGGACTCAATGGCCACACAGTCAGGTTCAGGGCCGTAGAATTCAGACAGAAAAACGGCCCTTGGGACAGTAAGTCTGGCCGGTCTGGTAGTGCCCACGGTTGGCCGACCGTGAGATGCCACAGATCCGGGTACCACGACCTCCTCGGCCAGTCTGGGGCGACGAGGATGGCGCGGCGGCAATCGGAGCTGATCTTGCGTAGCACTCTGGGCAACAGTGCCAGAGGGGGAAACACATAGGGTAGCTGGAACTGCGACCCATCCTGAACTAAGGCGCCTGCCGCCAGAGCTCTTTGATCGTGAGACCGTGCCATGAAAATCGGGACCTTGTTGTTGTGCCGAGACGCCATTAGGTCGACGTCCGGCATCCCCCAGCGGCTACAGATTTCCTGAAACACGTCCGGGTGCAGAGACCATTCCCCTGCGTCCATACCCTGGCGACTGAAGAAGTCTGCTTCCCAGTTTTCGACGCCCGGGATGTGAACTGCGGATATGGTGGATGCTCTGTCTTCCACCCACATCAGAATCCGCCGGACTGCCTGGGAGGCTTGCCGACTGCGTGTTCCGCCTTGGTGGTTGATGTATGCCACCGCTGTGGAGTTGTCCGACTGAATTCGGATCTGTTTGCCTTCCAGCCACTGCTGGAAGGGTTGCAGGGCAAGATACACTGCCCAGATTTCCAGAACATTGATCTGAAGGGTGGACTCTTGCTGAGTCCACGTACCCTGAGCCCTGTGGTGGAGAAAGACTGCTCCCCACCCTGACAGACTCGCGTCTGTCGTGACCACCGCCCAGGATGGGGGTAGGAAGGACTTTCCTTTTGACAATGAGGTGGGAAGAAGCCACCACTGAAGAGAGTCCTTGACCGTCTGAGAAAGGGAGACGTTCCTGTCTAGGGACGTCGACTTCCCATCCCATTGGCGGAGAATGTCCCATTGCAGTGGATGCAGATGAAACTGCGCGAAAGGGACTGCCTCCATTGCTGCTACCATCTTCGCTAAGAAGTGCATGAGGCGTCTTAAGGGGTGTGACTGGCCTTGAAGGAGAGACTGCACCCCCGTCTGTAGTGAACGCTGTTTGTCCAGCGGAAGCTTCACTATCGCTGAGAGAGTATGAAACTCCATGCCAAGATATGTCAGCGATTGGGTCGGGGTCAGAATTAACTTTGAAAAGTTGATGATCCACCCGAAACTCTGGAGAGTCTCCAGCGCAACGTTCAGGCTGTGTTGGCATGCCTCTTGAGAGGGTGCCTTGACAAGTAGATCGTCCAAGTAAGGGATCACAGAGTGACCCTGAGAGTGCAGGACTGCTACCACTGCTGCCATGACCTTGGTGAAAACCCGTGGGGCTGTCGCCAGACCGAAGGGCAGGGCTACGAACTGAAGATGCTCGTCTTCTATAACGAATCGTAGCAAACACTGGTGCTCTGGAGCAATCGGCACGTGGAGATAAGCATCCTGATGTCTATTGATGCTAGGAAATCTCCTTGAGACATTGAGGCAATGACGGAGCGGAGGGATTCCATCCGGAACCGCCTGGTTTTCATGTGTTGAGTAGTTATAGGTCCAGAACGGAACGGAAAGAGCCGTCCTTTTTTGGCACCACAACCAGATTGGAGTAAAAACCGTGACCTTGTTCCTGCAGAGGAACAGGGATTACCACTCCTTCTGCCTGCAGAAGAGTATCGGCTCGGTCGGGAGGTGGGGAAGTTCTGAAGAATCGAGCCGGAGGACGAGAACAGAACTCTATCCTGTACACGTGAGACAAAATGTCTCTCACCCACCGGTTTTTGACCTGTGGCAGCTAAATGTCGCCAAAGCGGGAGAGTCTGCCACCGACCGCGGATGCGGAGAGAGAGAGGGCTGAAAGTCATGAGGAAACCGCCTTGGTAGCGGTTCCTCCGGCTGCCTTCTTTGGGCGTGATTGAGCCCGCCAGGAATCTGAGCCCCTCTGAGCCTTTTGAGTCCTTATGGACGAGGAAAACTGGGACCTGCCCGAGCCTGGAAAGGATCGAAACCTCGACTGTCCTTTCCTCTGTTGGGTTTTGTTTGATCTGGGCTGGTGTAAGGAAGAATCCTTACCCTTGGACTGTTTAATGATTTCATCCAATCGCTCACCAAACAGTCTGACACCAGATAATGGCAAACTGGTTAAACACTTTTTGGAAGCAGAATCTGCCTTCCATTCCCTTAACCACAAGGCTCTGCGTAAAAACCACGGAGTTGGCGGACGCCACTGACGTACGGCTCGTAGAGTCCAGGACAGCATTAATAGCGTAAGTCGCAATGCAAACATATGCGAGGTTAAGGACGCCATCTGCGGCACAGATGTACGTGTGACAGTGTCCACCTGCGCAAGACCAGCTGAAATAGCTTGGAGCGCCCATACGGCTGCGAATGCCGGAGCAAACGACACGCCGATAGCTTCATAGACAGATTTCAACCAGAGGTCCATCTGTCTGACAATGGCATCTTTAAGTGAAGTCCCATCTTCCACTGCAACTATGGATCTAGCCGCAAGCCTGGAGATTGGGGGATCCAACTTTGGACACTGGGTCCAGCGCTTGACCACGTCAGGGGGAAAGGGATAACGTGTATCCTTAAGACGTGTGGAGAAACGCTTGTCTGGATAAGCGTGGTGTTTCTGGACTGCTTCTCTGAAGTCAGAGTGGCCCAAAAAAGTACTGAATTTACGCTTGGGATACCTGAAATGGAATTTCTCCTGCTGCGAAGCTGACTCCTCCACTGGAGGGGCTGAGGGAGAAATATCCACCAGTCTATTGATGGACGCTATGAGATCGTTCACCATGGCGTCACTATTAGGAGCATCCAGATTGAAAGCGGTCTCAGGATCCGAATCCTGATCAGCTACCTCTGCCTCATCATACAGAGAATCCTCTCGCTGAGACCCTGACTAGTGTGTGAAGTCGAGGGTCTCTCCCAGCGAGCTCGCTTAGGCTGACTGGGACTGTCGTCCGTGCAGAGCCTTCAGCCTGGGATGTATGGGACCCCCTTGGAGCACGTATTAGTTCCAACTGAGGGAGACCGGGGGGCATTGTTCAACAGTGCCCATTGTCTGAGTCACCGGCCTGGACTGCAAGTTTCTAGAATCTTGGTCATAGTCCCAGACATTTTATCCGCAAAAAACTGCAAACTCTGTCCTCTGGACAGTTTCACAGGTGGCTCTCTCTGGGCCACCACTAGCAGAGACTCTACCCAATGGGGGTTAGTGGAACCTGCCGGTAAAACAGCCTCACATGCGGTACAGACAGCATAGAAAGCCTGTGCCTTGGCACCCTTGCTTTTCTGCGGACGACATGCTGTTGTCTCCTCAGAGCAATCCAGGGGTATCTAGCCAAGAAGCGACCGTACAGTGCAAATATAGGTACAAGCATAAAGTACACAAAACACTGTGGCACTAGTGGGGTCAGCACCAAGGTGCTGCTTACCGCCCGCTTAAGCGGGTGTGTGGTCGCCAGAATCCCTTGACCGGGTCTCCCAGAGCCTGTGTCCGTTCTCCAGCTTAGACTGCATGCAGGAATGGCTGCCGGCGTCCTGTGAAGAGGGGCGGGCCGTGGGCGTGCCCCAGACAAAGAGCGGGAAACTGGCGTCCCACTGTGCCCAGTGAGGGGGCTGGAGTATGTAAATAAGACTCCAGCCCTCGGTGCTGACCATTGTACAGCGTCCCGCCCCTTCCCTGACTGGCAGGCCCGGGGGCGGGAAGGAAACGAAACTAGGCCGCAAAAGCCGGGGACTCGATTTATAAGCGCTGCCGTCGTAAAAGCACGGTCAGCGTGGAAGTCCCCGGCGCACCACAAGTCTCATCCGCGCCGCAGCTTCTAGCAGCGGCCGGCGCGGCAGTTTCCCACACATTAACTCACTCAGCTAAGCTGCAGTGAGTATAGCCCCAGCGCGCAGCGCTGTTGTCCCCGGCGCACTAACACACCCAGCATGCTGGTGTGTGTGTGCGTGGTCTGTACGGGGACACAGAGTACCCTAACGTTGCAGGGCCTTGTCCCTGACGATACTCAGCTCCATTCCAGCAGGATCTCCGGGTCTGTGGATGGAGCCCGGCCTCAGAGCCTGGAGGCCGGTAAGATCCCACTTCACCCAGAGCCCTCAGGGGGATGGGGAAGGAAAGCAGCATGTGGGCTCCAGCCTCCGTACCCGCAATGGGTACCTCAACCTTAACAAACACCGCCGACAAAAGTGGGGTGAGAAGGGAGCATGCTGGGGGCCCTAGTATGGGCCCTCTTTTCTTCCATCCGACATAGTCAGCAGCTGCTGCTGACTAAACAGTGGAGCTATGCGTGGATGTCTGACCTCCTTCGCACAAAGCATAAAACTGGGGAGCCCGTGATCCCACGGGGGGTGTATATGCAGAAGGGGAGGGGCCTTACACTTTTTAGTGTAATACTTTGTGTGGCCTCCGGAGGCAGTAGCTATACACCCAATCGTCTGGGTCTCCCAATGGAGCGCCGAAGAAAAACTAATTTCCCAACTCACTTTAGCTAATGAACTAAATAGAATACTAAACAAAAATAAACACTCTTGTTTTTGCTCCCATTTTACACAAAAGGCCATTTTCTCTCAAAAATTGTTTATAAATTTGTCTAAATCTGTATTAGTGAGCACTTGTCCTTTGTTGAGAAAACCCATCCACCTCACAGGTGTGGCATATCAAGATGCTGATTAGACAGTATGATTATTGCACAGGTGTGCTTTTGGCTGACCACAATAAACGGTCACGTTAAAATTTGTAGTTTCACAAAGCAAAATGTCAAAATGTTGCAAGTTTTGAAGTAGCGTGCAATAGGCATGCTGACTGCAGGAACATCCACGAGAGCTGTTGCCCGTGAATTGAAAATTCATACTTCTACCATAAGCCTTCTCCAAAGGCATTTCAGAGAATTTGGAAGTACATCCAACCGGACTCACAACAGCAGACCACATGTCACCACACCAGCCCAGGACTTCCACATCCAGCAACTTCACCTGCAAAAATTGACTGAGACCAGCCACCCAGACAGCTGCTGCAACAATTGATTTGTATGACCAAAGAATTTCTGCACAAACTGTCAGAAACCATATCAGGGAAGCTCATCTGCATGCTTGTCATGCTCATCGAGGCCTCCAACTGACTGTAGCTTGTCACCGTAACCGACTTGAGTTAGCAAATGCTCACATTCTATGGCGTTTGGCACGCTAGAGATGAATCCTGGTTTCTTTGTCCTTCCTACAGATCTGGTGGGGGGGCAGGGGGTATACAGATCTGGTGGGGGGGACTGGGGCATACAGATCTGGTGGGGGGGGGCTGGGGGTATACAGATCTGGTGGGGGGGCTGGGGTATACAGATCTGGTGGGGGGGCTGGGGGGATATACAGATCTGGTGGGGGGGGGGCTGGGGGTATACAGATCTGGTGGGGGGGGGGCTGGGGGTATACAGATCTGGTGGGGGGGCTCAGTGGTGTAGCTATTGCTTTTGCCGCCCGGGGCGGTCGTCAAATTTGCCGCCCCCCTCCGTCGATAATCCAGAACGTTCAAAAATCCGGAAAGCCATTAAAATATTTATTTTTCATGGAACTACAATCAAAGATATAATTGTAGACTGCTGCTATTAGTCCTAGACTTCAACCTTTTTACATACATATGTAGTTCTATTATACACACACAGCTCTGCTGCATACATAGACACACACACACAACTCTGCTGCATACACAGACACACACAGCTCTGCTACATACAGACACACACAGCTCTACTGCATACATACATACACACACACACACACACACACAGCTCTACTGCATACATTCAGACACACACAGCTCTACTGCATACATACAGACACACAACTCTTCTGCGTACAGACACACACAACTCTGCAGCATACATACCGACACACGCAACTCTGCTGCATACATAGACACGCAACTCTGCTGCATACATACAGACACATGCAACTCTGCTGCATACATAGACACACGCAACTCTGCTGCATACAGACACACAACTCTACAGCATGCATACAGAAACACACAACTCTGCAGCTGCTGCATACAGACACACACAACTCTGCTGCATACAGACACACACACAACTCTGCTGCATACAGACACACACAACTCTGCTGCATACAGACACACACACAACTCTGCTGCATACATACAGACACACACACAACTCTGCTGCATACATACACACACAACTCTGCAGCAGACACACAACTCTGCAGCATATACACACAATTCTGCAGCTGCTGCATACACACAACTCTGCTGCATACATACAGACACACACAGCTCTACTGCATACATACAGACACACACAACTCTGCTGCACATATAGACACACACTCGGCTCTTGGGGGCCCACACACTCGGCTCTTCGGGGCCAGCACATACGGCTCGGGGGGCATTCACCTGGGGGAGGAGAGAAGCCCATACAGCTCACTGGGGCCCATAAACCGGGTGGCTGGGAGGGAACATACAGGTCGAGGGGGGTAGCACTTACCGCTTGGTCACGGAGGAGAGGGGGCCCACACAGCGACGATGGTCACTGGCTGGCACTGCACCTCCTTAATTTGTGGGACTGAGCAGGCCGTGCGGTAGCTCCGCCCACAGATGAAGCCCAAACCAGGACAACGCTGTGGTCTGCGCACCTTAAAGGGACAGCAGCCACAGTTTACTGGCGAGGACTGCGATCCCCGGAACTCGGCCCGGGGGCAGCAGAACTGAAGGCGAGTGACCAAAATGCCGCCCCCATGACACGTGCCGCCTGGGGCGGACCGCCCCCTCCGCCCCCCCTTTGCTACGCCACTGGGGCTGGGGGTATACAGATCTGGTGAGGTGGGATGGGGGAATACAGATCTAGTGGAGGGAGGCTGATGTCCCCTGCAGCAATGAGCACATTGTTTAGTAATATGCTCCTGCTGGTTCCCTTCTGTCCCCCATTATGCCATGTCTCACCTGTCCTCCGTGCCCGCGGAGCCTCCAGCTGCAGCAGATAGACTCCTCCGTGATAACGTGCGGTGTACAGAGCGGCCGCTGCAGGTTGATGTCATGGCTTTACTGCACAAAGCATTCAACTGCAGTAAAGGGTTGACAGCAGAATCGGCGGCGGCCCCGGACAGGTGAGTATACAGTATACAGCAGTGTGTGTGGCTGTGTTGTGTGCATGTGCGCTGTGTGTGTATCGATGTTGGTGTATCTATGTGTGTCTGCTGTGTGTGTATATATGTGTGTATGCGTGCGTGCAGTGAGGACCCGGAAGGCAGAGCATCGTTCGAACTGCGGCTGCCCAATGGACAATGCCGCAATGCATCACGGAATAGGGGAACAGACAGAACTGGTGATTATGTAAGTAGATACTGTCTAATCAGCATCTTGATATGCCACATCTGTGCATCTGTGAGTTGGATGGATTATGAGCAAAGGAAAAGTGATCACTAACAGAGTGACAATTTTGAGAATAATATTTAAGAAAAAAGGGCCTTTTGTTACATAGAAAAAGTCAGATCTTTAAATTCATGAAACATGGGAACAAAAACAAAAAAGCGTTGCATTTATATTTTTGTTCAGTATAGAATAGTGTTTAACATATCTAAATAAATCAAAATTCATAAAACAGGATAGTGGAAATGGAAATGCTTCTGATGACATCAAAGGTGGAAGAATGAACAATTTATAAACTTTTGTTTTACATTAGATAAGCAATAGCTACTATAAAGATGTTTCTGCCACCTACTTCGGAGGAGAAATCCAAAATTCCAATATATCAAAATGTGACAACCACAACAAAGTACGGTAATCAACGTTGTGCACTGTAAATTCTAGAATGCTCAAAATCATGTCTTTGCCTCTGGAAAAATTGTTATAAAACTTTATACAGATGTTACTGAAATGAGACTGGAAAAAAATGCATTAAAGGGAACCTGTCACTACTTTTTTGGCCTATAAGCTGCGGCCACCACCACCGGGCTCTTATACACAGCATTATAACATGCTGTACATAAGAGCCCAGGCCGGGAGTATAAAATAAAAAACACTTTATAATACTTACCTAATGGTCGCGCAGTGGGCCTAATGGGAGTCTCTGTTGTCCGGTTCCCGGCGCCGCCTCTTTTGGCTATCTTTGCGCTCCTTCTTTTCTAGCCGCGGAGCATGACGGGTTCGACGTCATACACACTCGCCGGCATTCAGGTCCTGAGCAGGCGCACTTTGATCTGCCCTGAGCAGGGCAGATCAAAGTATTTTAGTGCGCCTGCGCAGGACCGGTGAGTGTGTATGATGTAGCAGCGTCATGCACACAGGCCTCAGAAAGAGGACGAAGATGGCCGAAAGGGGAGGCGCCCGCACCGGAGAACAGAGATGCCCATTTGGCTCACTGCGCGACCGTTAGGTAAGTATTATAAAAAAAAATTTATGTTATACTCTCGGTCTGGGCTCTTATATACAGCAAGTTAGAATGCTGTATATAAGAGCCCGGTGGTGGTGGCCGCAGCTTATAGGCCAAAAAAAGTGGTGACAGGTTCCCTTTAAAGGGAATCTGTCACCAGGTTTTTGCAACCCCATCTGAGAGGAGCATAAGAGGTGCTTTACACGCTATGACATCATTAAAGCGATGTCGTTTGGGTCACGGAATTTGTGACGCACATCCGGCCACGTTAGCGATGTCGTTGCGTATGACACCTATGAGCGATTTTAAATCGCAAAAACGTTCAAAATCGCTAATCGGTGACAGCCCCCTATTCCCAATTATCATTGTTGCTGCAGGTACGATGTTGTTCGTCATTCCTGCGGCAGCACACATCGCTATGTGTGACACCGCAGGAAAGAGAAACCTCACCTTACCTGCGGCCGCCCGCAATGAGGAAGGAAGGAGATGGGCGGGATGTTACGTCCCGCTCATCTCCGCCCCTCCGCTTCTATTGGGCGGCCGCTTAGTGACGTCGCTGTGACGCCAAACGAACCATCCCCGTAGAAAGGAGGCGGTTCGCCGGTCACAGCGACGTCGCTAGGCAGGTAAGTAGTGTGACGGGTCCGGGCAATGTTGTGCGCCACGAGCAGTGATTTCGATATCGCAGTGTGTAAAGTGGCCTTAATGTAAGGGCAAAGTTCCTGATTCAAGCAATGTATCACTTATTACTTGGCTGCATATTGTACTTTTAAAAAATTCACTGCCTTATCTGCTTGACAGAGCAGTTTTCTGAATGCTGAGCTCTGTATTATTCCACCCATACCACTTATTGGCAGCTGTGTACGCTGAGTATAGGCTGAGTGAGTAATGGGGGTAAGGTTATACAGAGCTAATGAATAGGAAGGATTACATGCAACAGGTTTATTAGTCCCCTTGTGATAATCTCCTGCTGATAAAGCAATGATTTGATCAAAACTACAGCAATCAGCCCACTTAGTGACATGTCACTGGAACCAGGGTCTCTATCTACATTATGCAGCTCTAAGAATAGGTGGCAAAAACAACATGACAAATAATAATGGAAAGCCCCATAAAACAAAAAGTAAATTCTTCAAACAACACTAGTTTTGAGTTTAGTGGATATCGTCATCTTCTGGGGCACGAACCCCTCAAACCCTTGAGCTCAACTTAATGAGAAAAAGGGTCTCCTTTTTTCCCCCAAAACAAGAGTAAATTTGACCATAGACTGAGCCTGGTACTGTGACTGCCATGGCCCGTACACTTCTATGGGACTAGAGTGCAAAACCAAAAAAACAAGGAATGGAGGAGTGACACTTTCAAAAAAAGGAAAGACCCTTTTGTTCTCTTGTGGCTAGAGCAAGTATCTAACTATTCGTACTCGCTATACTCATAACGAGTACTGTCTAATACTTGCATATTCGATCCAAATAGCAAGTGCAATGCAAGTCAATGGGGAATAATTTCAATCTAACGAGTAACCCGAATTACATACTATTCGCTACTTGCACGAATAGTACGGCATTCGAGTTACTCGTTACTTTGCGAGTTTTCCCCACTGACTTGAACTGCACACGCTATTCAATGAATACGCGAATATTAGACAATACTTGTTATGAGTATAGCGAGTACGAATAGTTAGGTACTCGCTCAACTCTACTTCTGACCCAACTGATTTAAAACATGTTGCAATAATGTAAATTTTATACAAGATTGCATATAACACATAGAAATAATGTGAAATCATTTTTAACCAGCTTCTTTTATTTTCTACTTGTCAAATATAAACATATTAAAAATCTATTTCTAAACACTATAATGACAATTATACTAAACACTTCAAATACCTAGACCTGGTAAAACAGAGGGAAATGCCAATATAATTTAAAGACTTTAAGAAAGGATATTAAATCTGTCACCAGATTTTTGCCACCTAATTTGAGAGCAGCATAAAATAGGGGCAGAGAACATGACTCCAGCAATGTGTCACTTATTGGGCTGCTTGCTGTAGTTTTGATAAAAAGAACAGTTTAATCAGCAGTAGATTATCATTAGAGGACTACTTGGCCTGCTGCCAGGTAGTCCAGCATATTCATGAGCTCTGTATAACAGCTAGATCTGCAGCAGAGAAAACATTTATTTTAGCAAAATGACAGCAAACAGCTCAGTAAGTAACACATCTCTGGAATCAGGGTCTCTGCCTACACATTATGCGGCTCTCAGATGGGGGAGCAAAAACCTGGTGACAGATTCCTTTTAATGTGCTATGCCTTGAATTTATACCTAACCAAACTTAGGTTGCTTATAATGAGAAAAGCAATTCCGGTCTATAAATTGAGTGTAGTATGGTAGGTCACACTAATAGCTCCAATAGAGCCGATTGATACTTCCATACACAATCTATTGGAAGGCAGCAGCAATGTTTTTCTACTGCTGGACAACTCTGCTTTTGCCCTACACACTATAACTTGTAGAGAGTTTCATTATGCTTGTTCTAGAGGTGAAGACCTAATGAAAGATGCATATGGAAGATCTGCAGATTGCTAGCTTGAATACTACAGAGGATTATGTACCTTTATCAGATGACATCATACACTAAAACCAAATACATACCCATCTTATAGGCTTAAATACTAGGTTGACATCTAAGAAAAGGAATGCCAACTTAGGAAAATAGTAACCACATTTTTCCATAAAAGTAAATCTTTATTTTGCAAAAAAAAAAAAAGACAAAAAGTGGACGAATACCATGCTGAGAAATACAAGGAGGTGACCAAATTATGTGTATAATAACTACCGTATTTTTCGCTTTATAAGACGCACTTTTCCTCCCCAAATTTTGGGAGGAAAATGGGGGGTGCGTCTTATAAAGCGGTAGCGGGGGGGGGGGGGGTCCTGTCTGAGGCGATCGGGCGGGTGCCTGTGGCTGCATGCAAGCGCCCGGGTACCTGTACTTGCATGCAGCGGCAGCCGGGTACCCGTGGCTGTGTACGGGCGGCAGCGGGTGCTGTGTGGGGTCGGCAGCCAGGTACCTGTGCTTGCATGCGGTGGCAGACGGGTACCCATGGCTGTGTGCGGGCGGCAGCCGGGTGCTGTGTGCGAGCGGCAGTCGGGTGCCCGTGCAGGTACTCGGCTGCCGCCCTCACACAGTCACCCATCTGCCGCCCGCACACAGCCATGGGTACCCGGCTGCCACCGCACGCAAGCACAGGTACCCGGCGGCTTGTACGCGGGGTGGGCGGGCAGCCTGCTGGCTGCCACTCTGTGCATGCGGGGCGGGCGGCTGTGCAGCTTACCAGTTGTCCGCGGTCCCACTTTCAAATGATGGCGCCGGTGGAGCTCTTGGATGAGAGCTCCATCTGCGCACGCGCTGCTCCGGGAGTCAGCGCGTGCGCAGATGGAGCCCTTGGATGAGAGCTCCATCTGCGCATGCGTCGCTCCGGGCGCCATTACTTGAATCGGGACCGCGGACACACTCCACCACTGAGCCGTCGCCGCCGCTCCCACTACTGAGCCGCCGCTGCCACCACTGAACCGGGACCGCGGACACACGCCACCACTGAGCAGTCCCTGCCGCTGCCACCACTGAGCAGTTGCCGCCGCTCCCACCACTGAGCCGCCGCCGCCGCTGCCACCACTGAACCGGGACCGCGGACACACGCCACCACTGAGCAGTCCCTGCCGCTGCCACCACTGAGCAGTCCCTGCCGCTGCCACCACTGAGCAGTTGCCGCCGCCGCTGCCACCACTGAACCGGGACCGCGGACACTCACTGCACCGGCCTGCTGCACGGCTCACACGCCACGGCTGCTGCCGCCACCACGGACCCCACGGATCCTGCCACCGCGGACGCCACCGCGCCTGCAACCACGGCACCTGCAACCACGGACCCCGCTGCCACTGACCTGCCGCGCCTGCCAGCACAACCTGTGCCTCCTGTGACCCCGCTTCACCACCACTGCTGCCCCCCTCCGGTAAGAGAACACCGGAGTATAAGACGGACCCCATTTTTCTTTTTTTTACCTTTTTTATGTCTAAGTTTGGGGTGCGTCTTATATTCCGGTGCGTCTTATAAAGCGAAAAATACGGTATGTCACTATTGTTATCCAAGGGTAGTTCCCAATACTTGAGTTAAATGGAGTCTGTTCCCCCAAATTTTCACTTCAAACTATCCACATAGCCTTATGTGAGACATAGTAACAATAAAAATCGTTCTTTTTGTTTTTTAAATCTGTGTCTCAATTGCCCTAAAAAACCCTTTTATTGTAATATGCAAATCAGGGTTCTCAGTGGGGTTCAGTGTACCACTCCACCTACTGTACCTAATGAGATTACTGTTTCTCCTTTGATAGGGTACCGTCCCACTTTAGCGACGCTCCAGCGATCTGACCTGGTCAGGATCGCTAGTGCGTCGCTACATGGTCGCTGGTGAGCTGTCAATCAGGCAGATATTACCAGCGACCAGCCCCCAGCCAGCAGCGATGCGTGGAAGCGTTGCTGCGCCTGGTAACTAAGGTAAATATCGGGTAACCAAGCGCTTGGTTACCCGATATTTACCTTTGTTAGCAGCGCACACCGCTTAGCGCTGGCTCCCTGCACTCCTAGCCAGAGTACACATCGGGTTAATAAGCAAAGCGCTTTGCTTATTAACCCGATCTGTTCTCCGGCTACGTGTGCAGGGAGCCGGCACTGGCAGCCTGAGAGCGGCGGACGCTAGTAACCAAGGTAAATATCTGGTAACCAAGAAAGGGCTTCCCACGGTTACCCGATATTTATAGCTTACTGCGGGCTGCCAGAAGCCGGCTCCCTGCTCACTGCACATTCAGATCGTTGCTCTCTCACTGTCAAACACAGCGATGTGTGCTTCACAGCGGGAGAGCGTCAAAAAAATGGTCCAGGGCTGTGTGTAACGAGCAGCGATTTCACAGCAGGGGTCAGATCGCTGCTCAGTGTCACACACAGCGAGATCGCTAATGAGGTCACTGGTGCGTCACAAAAACCATGACTCAGCAGCGATCTCGCTAGCGATCTCGCTGTGTGAGAAGTACCCCATAGCATTAGCTTGCCCAGAGCCATTGCTGTCTGAAGAAAAATCTTCTTGTATCACTTATCTACTCTGCTGGGAGACAACACAGAAATCACGCTCTCCTCTCTTCTGACACTGCTTGTGTCCTCTGCTATCACTTCAGTGTAGGAGTCAAATCACTTATCCTTGCTGATGACATTGCCAGGTTATAAGCTGTGTAGTGATGTTAGCTGCAAGGAGAGAGTGTTTTGTGTGTTCTCTCCTGCACTGAAGAGATACCCGAAGAGACGAGCAATGTCAGAAGTAAGGAGAAAGCGATGTGTATTCTCTCTTGCACCGAAGTGATAGCAGAAGAGACTAGCACTGTGAGGAGCGAGGAGTGATACGGTATGTGTTCTCTCCTGCACTGAAGTGACGGCAGGAGAGTCAAACAATGTCAGAACTAAAAGGCTACTTTATACGCAGCGACATAGCTTGCGAAAGCACCCGCCTCCATTGTTTGTGCATCACGGGTAAATTGTTGCCCGTGGCGAACAATATCGCTAGGACACGTAAAACGGACTTACCTTCCTAGCGACGTCGCTGTTGCGGTGAACAACCTATTTTTTAAGGGAGAGGTTCGTGTGCCGTCACAGCGACGTCACACAGCAGCCCGCCAATAGAAGCGGAGGGGCGGAGACCAGCCGCATTAACGGCATGCCCACCTCGTTGCCGGAGGACACAGGAACGCTGTTGTTCGTTGTTCCCGGGGTGTCACACGTAGCGATGTGTGCTGCCTCAGGAACGACGAACAACCTGCGTCCTGCACCAGCAACGATATTTTGAAAATGAACGACGTGTCAACAATCAACGATTAAATGAGTATTTTTGATCGTTAGCGGTCGCTCGTAGGTGTCACACGCAACGACGTCGCTAATGAGGCCGGATGTGCGTCATGAATTCCGTGACCCCAACGACATCTCGTTAGCGATGTCGCTGCGTGTAACAGGGCCTAAAGAGAGAGTGATGTGTATTATCCTGCACTGAAGTGATAGCAGAAGAGACAAGCAATGTCAGAACCAGGGAGAGAGTGATTTGTGTGTTCTCTCTATTTTTATTGTTGCTTGCACTCCTACAAGGCTTTGTGGTTAATTTGAAGTGTAAATAATAGGTGACAGACTCCGTTTAAGAATTCATACATGCAGCTACAATTCAATAAAGTGCATAGTAGAATACATACAAATAAACAATTACCCTATGTATAAAGGCAATTCCTAGTAAAGCATGGCTGAAAAAAAAAGTCACCGATATAAATACATATATACAAATTAAATCCAGAATTACCTATTTGGTGGTGCATTCGCAAGAACAATTTATATACCTGCTAGCAATTAAGTGAAAATACATCTACCACCCATGAGGTCCATGCCCCACTACAATGGAGGCTGATGTATCTTTGAGTTAAGGCATATTATAAGTAGTGATTGGTGAGCACTAAAATACTCGAGTGCTCGTTTCTCGAGCCGAGCAGGCTAGGCACTCTTGAAAGGGCTCAACCCGAGTAACGAGTATAATGGAAATCACTGATTGGGCGCTTCAGCTCTCTGCCCACATACAGCAAGCCATACACAGAGCATTTCTGGGGAGAGGGAGGATGGGCAAGTTGTTTTTTTTCTCTTTTTTTGGACACACTACATCTGAAAACATTGTTTTAGCCCCCAGTGAGAGCCATTCAGAGACTGCAAATGGCTCTCACTAAAGTGCCTGCTCACATCATGCAGTGATGCAAGCATGTGCTTTGTGTTTGTTGGGTCAATGGACGAGACATCCGAGTACCCGTGATACTCGGCCGAGCACAGTGAGTATCCGAGCATCCTGATCTATTATCGAGCAGAGCCGCTCATCATTAATAAGAAATTATTGTGAACTGCCCTTAGATGACTATAATAATCTACTGTAGGTATTAAATATATATTCTGGTCACCCCTTGTATGTACAGCTCGTGCAATTATCCAAATTGTATACATTTAAATATGTATTGTCTTACTTTTATGGAAAAGTTACTTTTTTTGTAAGTTGGCATGCTGAATAAACCATAACAATATTTTATAGCTACAATGTTGCAACATAAAAGATTGTGATTTTTCTCTTCTGTAGCATTAAGGCTAGTTTCACACTTGCGTTGAACGGCATCCGTTGCATTGCGCTGTGTGACAGATGCAACGGATGCGTTGCATATAGTGGCACAACGGATGCAACGGATCATACAAAACAACGGAATCTGCTTTTTTTTGTCTTTACAGTTTTACCGGTGGCAGACTATTATGAACGATCAGCTGATTGCTCACAGCAGCCGCCGCCGGGTGATCAGCTGATTGCTCACAGCAGCCGGCCGCCGGGTGATCAGCTGATCGTTCGGCTGCCGAGAATGTGTGCGGGGGACGTCAGTGACGGGGACTGCATGGCTGGGGACAGGTGAGAGGGTGTGCGTCTGTGTGTGCGTGTGTCTTCCTGTGTGCGTGTGTACATGCGGAGTGGAGTGCGGGAGGGGGCGGAGCCGAGCGCGGAAGTGTCGGGCTCCCTGCACACGTAGCCAGGATAAATATCGGGTAACTAGGCAAAGCACTTTGCTTGGTAACCCGATATTTACCTTGGTTACCAGCGTACACCGCTTAGCGCTGGCTCCTTGCACACGTAGCCAGGGTAAATATTGGGTAACTAAGCAAAGCGCTTTGCTTAGTAACCCGATGTGTACCCTGGTTACGTGTGCAAGGAGCCAGAGAGAGCATGCGCAGCGAAATCCTAAGGATTCCGATGCTCAAAAAACGTTACATGCTGCGTTCCTTCCGCCCGGCGGAAGCAACAAAGGGTCAGCCAGTGGAAGCAACGCAGGTCCATCAGTCGCAATCCGTCATCCATACAAGTCTATGGGAAGCAGCGGAATCCGTTAACGGATTACGCTGGTTTACAAAACGGCGGATTGCGACTGAAGGAAAAAATTGCAAGTGTGAAAGTAGCCTTAGCGGGAAACCACTCGTCAGCCCCAAACTACAACATATCTATACACTGTATATAAGTCCTACAACCAAAATGAGTTACCATCTTATCAAGAATTTATCACAATAAATGTGCCAAAATGTTGTCATTCATGACTTGCAACATATTAATTTTTTGTTTTAGACACTTTTTGCGCCTTGTACCAATTAATAAAGGGTGTGGATTATCAGAATAGCGGCATGCCCTAATGTGTGACACACTGTGCCAAAATGCACCAAAATTGAAGTAGTGTACACAGACTGAAAATACAATCGATTTATCAAATTATATGAACCAGTTTGATAAATGTAACACATTCTAAAAATGTCTAATCTAAAGCCGGCCATACAGATGATATGGATTTTGACAGCACGATACTTTGGCTGACAGTCATCTCGGCCGGCTCGCTCTCATACACAGGGGTGAGAGCCACTGCCATTCTTATCTCTGGGAGAACAAATAGCTTGGCAGTCCGAAATCAGACATACAGGATCGCTCTCACCCGACAATAAATTGTCTGAGGCCCCCATACACATCTGCTGGGGGCCTTTATTTGGCACAGTCGAAGAATTCGACAATATTTATAAATCTGCCCAGATGACTAACTCATCTAGATCATTCATGCTCTATCTAGAGTCATAGTGGTCAGGAGAGACCTTGATGCAACACAACATGCCAATGAAAACCAAAATGACGTTTTGCCAAACTTTTGTACCTGAGGTCTCAACTGAATGTGGACTGATCAACTTAAAAGGGTTTGTACCTTAAGGTGGTGTCACACACAGCGACAACGACGTCGCTGCTACGTCACCATTTTCTGTGACGTTGCAGCGATGTCCCGTCGCTGTCGCTGTGTGTGACATCCAGCAACGAGCTGGCCCCTGCTGTGAGGTCGCCGCTCGTTGCTGAATGTCCAGCTTCATTTTTTGGTCGTCGCTCTCCTGCTGTGACGCACAGATCGCTGTGTGTGACAGCGACGAAATGAAGCGAGCAGGGAGCAGGAGCCGGCATCTGCGGTAAGCTGTAACCAAGGTAAACATCGGGTAACCAAGGTGGTTACCCGATATTTACCTTCGTTACCAGCCTCCGCCGCTCTCACGCTGCCAGCGCCGGCTCCTGCTCTCTGCACATGTAGCTGCAGTACACATCGTGTAATTAACCCGATGTGTACTGTAGCTAGGAGAGCAAGGAGCCAGCGCTCAGTGTGCGTGGCTCCCTGCTCTCTGCACATGTTGCAGCACAGCGACGCGTGTCGTTATGATCGCTGCTTCGGCTACTGTGTTTGACAGCTAAGCAGCGATCACAACAGTGACTTACAAGGTCGCTGCTACGTCACAGAAAATGGTGACGTAACAGCGACGTCGTTGTCGCTGTCGTTTAGTGTGACCCCAGCTTTACTAATAGCTGGGGGTTCAACTAGAAGATAATCTCCTATTTTATAGATTATATATAGAAGATAACTTCACACACTTTGTACAACCCCTTTCAATTATATTATGAGTTTTTCATTTTCAAGTTTGGCTCAGGAAAAAAAAGAGATGACATGTGAAGCACAGAATTTTCGGTATAACATGGGGCACATTTAAGTAGTTATTTCATCATTGGCCTTCACATAAACATCAACAATCAAGTCACATATGTCAGGTAGTATCAGTTTTACCAGATGGAAATCCTTAGTGACCTCTGGCCACATCATTTAGACAGTTCTACTTTTGAATGACATATCGCATGTTTTTCAAGAATGAATTTGGAAACAAAATGTTTTCCACACACATGGCAGGCATAGGGTTTCTCTCCAACGTGCCTTGTTTTGTGCACTTCCAGCTCTGCCTTGCTGAAAAAGCATTTGCCACATATGGAGCAATGCTCAGGTGATGAATGTGTCTTCTGATGTTTTGCTAGAGATGTTTCACTGTAGAAACATGCCCCACACACTTGGCACACGCACAACTTCAAGTCTGTGTGAATGACCTGGTGTTTGACAAGGAATGACAGCTCTGTGAAGCTTTTCCCACATGAAGTACATTTGAAATGTTTATCTACGGTGTGAGTGACTTGATGTCGAGCAAGATCTAAGTTACTGTAAAAGCCTTTTTGGCAACTGGGACAGTGATACAAGATCTCCATAGCGTTGTTACTTTGACGGACTGAGTAGACAGAAGAACTATTGTTTTTGTCATCATCCACATCTGTTTGGAGATCCTCTGAACCAGAAGAAGACAGAGCAATATTTTTGAGCTTTCTTTTATTACAAGCTGGCTTCTTTTGCTCAACCAGTGAAGATGTAGATTGTTGTATAGGATAACTAGGTGTTTTCAGGTCTATATGATCTTTACATGAGACTGCCACTGGTGCTTTGTTGGATGACGCTGGTTCCTCCATATTATGAAGAGATGGATATTTGCGTTTGAGGCCAGTATTTGTGTGATTTCCTCTCTCACATGTGACGGTCTTCTCAATATTATGAGTTGATGGATATTGAGAGGGATCTATAGGTGTATACGTATTGGGTTGTGTGAAATTTTTTCCATCATATGTGGACAGTTCCTTCATAATATGAGGATAACGATGATGTTGTGTATGAACGGTGGATGTATACATATTAGGTCGTGGTTCAACACAAGAAGACTGTTCCTCCATAGCATGAGAAGGATGATGTTGTGTATGATCTGTGGAACTGCTGGAGTTTGCGTGGTGATCATCATATGAGACTGGTTCTTCTTTAATATGATCAGAGTGAAATTGTACAGCTGACTGAGGATTTGGAAGATTTCCTCCATCACATGAGACATCACAGGGTTCTTCCTTGATATCCAAAGAAGAAGAATTTGTATGATCTATTCTTCCATCTTTACATGCAGATACCTTTTCAGTAATCGTTCCACTGAATATATTTTGCATTACTCCAAGGTTATGTATTTTTAGGCTTTCTCTCCCTGATTCAGCTTGCATGGTCATGTCATCTTCTTTTAAAAGATCTGATGTTCCATTATGGAGTAGACCATTTTTACAAATGGGGTCATCTGGAGGAAAAAAAAAAAAAACAGGAAAAACATCAAAACTACTACCTTTGACATCTACAGGATCTGGTTTTGAAGTAGAAAATATCCTTCTCTTACCCAATAATTCAATATTTTGCAGCTTCTCCATCACAATGTCTTTGTACAGATCCTTGTGTCCTTCTATGTACTCCCACTCCTCCACGGAAAAATGGACAGTGACATCCTCACACCGTATAGGAACCTATAAAAAGCAGTGGTATCGTCATCATACACAAGCATTATCCCGTGTTACTGTATAATGTCACAATGTTCCCAGCAGCGCTCACCTCTCTGGTCAGCAGCTGAATGATCTTGTTGGTGAGGTGTAGGATCTTCTTATTGTCCTCTTTAGATGTCACAGATTGAGACGGAGTCAGTAATACATTTCCCAGAGTTCTACAAATCCCTTCTACGATTAGAAGTTTCTTGCTGTGTGTGGTTTGTCTACCAGGCTTCTTAACAATAATATAATCCTGCAGAGACAAGAGATCTATGTACAAACATGGTCTTGAAATCATTCCTGTCCACAGTACATTTTATTTCTGTACATATACAAATATTTCCCCTTCTTGGCACATTTACAGTGGATATAAAAAAAAAGTCTACACACCCATGTTTTGTAAAACAAATTCACTCCAGGAAGAATTATTTCAGAACTTTCTCCACATTTAATGTTTTACACATACCGGAGACACTGAGACACGTAGACCCATTAAAATCAATAGGTCTGCACACACGTGCGTGTTTTCACATGGACCGTGTGGAGAATACGTGTCAGTGTGCTCCACACGTAGACATGTCAGTTTTTCTCCAGCAGCACGGGTGTCACAGTATAGTATAATCCGTGTGACACGTACCGGAGAAAACCACGTTTCTGTGAAATAAAATTAATTTCTACACTCACCTTCTTCAGCACTACTGTCTTCGTCCCTGCTGTCAGTTGATTCCAACCCCCGCTCATTATACTCTTCGCATAGTCACTGCACCGAGGAACAGAAGCAGCAGCAGCAGGGAGTCAGCAGGGCCGGAGATCGCAGAGCGGAAGACATCAACACCACGGACAGCAGCACCAGGGACAGGTGAACATAAAGTTCCTGTTCTCCATGTATTATAAAGGACAGCACACGGAGAACACTCATGTGCCAAAATCACAGCACACGGAGGGCCATACGCACCTTTTACACATCAGTGCAAAACGTGTGTGATTTTTCACGGACTTGTGAAAGATGCCTTAAAACTGATACATTGTTGAAATACACTTTGAAATTATGACAGCATTAAATATTTTGGAAATGAGTCCATCAGCATGGCACATCTAGAATAGGCAATCTTTGCTCATTCTTTGATGCAGTGAGTCCAAATCTGTCAGATTACATGGGCATCTCATGTGTACAGCACCCTCTTCAGGTCACCAACAGATTTTCTATTGGATTCAGGTCAAGGCTCTGGCCAGGCCATTCCAAAATGTTCATCTTCTTTTGGCAAAACCATTCTTTTGTTGATTTACATATATATGTTCAGGGTCGGTGACTTGCAGAAATTTATCTTTTTAGCAGAGGCCATAGGATGTGATGCAAAACTGACTCATTTGGAACTGTTCATGATTCCCTCAAAATTTACTAAAGCCCCAGTTCCAGCTGCTAAAAATCAGCCCCAAAGCCTAATGCTGCCTCCACCATGCATCACTGTGGGTATGGTGTTCTTTTAGTAATGCGTAGTGTTGACTTTGCACCAAACATACCTTTTGGAATTATGGCCAAATAGTTCAACTTTGGTCTCATCAGACCAGAACATGTTTTCCAACATACTTTTTGCAAACTTGGTGTAGATTTTGACAAAACATAGCTGGGCTTTGATATTTTTCTTTGTGAGAAAAGACTTTTGTCTTGCCACCTTACCCTGCAGGCCACATATATGAAAAATCTGGGAGATTATTCTCACATGTAGTACATAGCCAGTACTTGCAAAAAAAATGATGCCGCTCCTTTAACGTTACTGCACGACTGATGGCTGCGTCCCAGACCTGTGTTTGTCTTGTCTTTTCATTGATTTTTGAGGAATGTTCAGTTCTAAGTAATGTCACTGTTGTGCCAAATCTAAGCCACCTATTGATGACATTTTCACAGTTTTTCATGGTATTCTAATCCTTTTCCTGACTGATAACTTTCAACGATAAGATTGCTTTGGTGTGTTGTAAGGTGTTTACGGACCATGGATTTTATTGTAAAATGCAACTAAGAAAGTGATGGCAGCTGTTTACTCACTATTATTTAAATGAGTGTGAATGAGTAATTCTAAACACAACCACATCCCCAATTATATAAAGGTGTTCACACTTATGCAAGTACATTATTTTAGATATATTTTGATTTTCCACCTCAACATGATTTCAGTTTGTTTCTTAATGGATTTGTACAGAATAAGGGTGACCTGTTATATCAACTGTATGCTAGAGCAGAAAATGAAACTATATGAACTATGAGAGTTCACATTTTTACACTAGAAAAGGCCTTAGTATTTTGTCCCTACATAGCGCCACACGTGCCCACGTTTTGTATCTGCATTCAATTAAATGGGCTGAGTTGCAATACTATGCATAACCTGTGGATAAGTGTGGGTCTGATTTTGCAAAAAAAAACTAACAAACAAACATGTCTTTCTACTCCTGGACAATTCTTCAAAATGGCTTCTCCACGATGTAAGCCTAGATAGCCAGAGTCAGGTTACATCCAGTTCTAGGCACGTATTAGGACGTTGCAGCCTAAGGCTATGTGCACACAGTGCGTTTTTCTCGGCGTTTTTCGGGTGCGTTTTTGGCCTCAAAACTGCATGACTTTGCTTCCCCAGCAAAGTCTATGAGTTTTCATTTTTGCTGTCCCCACACAGCGTTTTTTTTCAGCTGCGTTTTTGTGGTGACCACAAAAGCGCAGCATGTCAATTATTCCCGCGTTTTTCACTGCGCTTTTCATCCATTGAGTGCAATGGGATGTTGAAAGACGCAATGAGAAACGCAAATAGCTGCGTTTTGGTGCCTTTTGGTGCGTTTCTAAGACCAAAAACGCAGCTATAAACGCAGGAGGTGGGTAGTAAAGTGACGTGTACAGGAAGAGGATTCCTTCTGTCAGTAAACACAGAAGCGTGAATCCTCCCGGTACCGTCACCGCCGCGTCCACCTCCCGTCCTGTGCACGTCAGCTCCGTGCGGCGCCATGTCTGGGCGGGAGGTGGAAGCGGCTGAGAAAACAAAAGTTAACAGTAGAAAAAAAAAAAAAAAAGTTATCCTCACCTGTCTGCAGACTCCCGGTGCCATGCCCGCTCCCATCTCCTCTCACGGTATCGCCACGCCCGCTCCGGCTGTGTGCAGACGGCCGGGAAAGCTCCGATGGATGCAGGACCTGGCGATGGATCACCTGATGCAGTCACCTGACGCATCAGGTGATCGTAAGTATCGCGGTGATGCGGGCGCCCAGCCGGTATCAGCGGATGCGTCAGGAGACTTCATCCCTGATTACCGGCAGCTGCTGCAGCGATCGGACGGGATCAGACTCCCGCCCCATCGCTCGAGGAGCTGCCGGTAATCAGCACATAAGTGAGTATTTTTTTTTTTATTTTTTTTTTGCACCGATGCATCAGCTGATTGTATAATCGGCTTTTATACAATCAGCTGATGTGTGATGGGATTCAGGAACTTGAACCTGACACATCATCTGATCGCTTTGCCTTCCAGCAAACCGATCAGATGATATTGGATCCGGATTGGACGGCGCGGGACCCTGACCCAGGATTACTGCGGAGGGGGGTTCTTTATTTCAATAAAGATGGAGTCACTAATTGTGTTGTGTTTTATTTCTAATAAAAATATTTTTCTGTGTGTTGTGTGTTTTTTTTTATCTTTACTAGAAATTCATGGTGGCCATGTCTAATATTGGCATGACACTATGAATTTCGGGCTTAGGGCCAGCTATACAGCTAGCCCTAACCCCATTATTACCCGGCAAGCCATCCAGCATCAGGGCAGCTGGAAGAGTTGGATACAGCGCCAGAAGATGGCGCTTCTATAAAAGCGCCATTTTCTGGGGTGGCTGCGGGACTGCAATTCACAGCGGGGGTGCCCAGAAAGCATGGGCACCCTGCACTGTGGATTCCAATCCCCAGCTGCCTAGTTGTACCCGGCTGGACTCAAAAATTGGGCGAAGCTCACGTCATTTTTTTTTTAAATTATTTCATGAAATTCATTAAATAATTTTTAAAAAAAAGGGCTTCCCTATATTTTTGGTTCCCAGCCGGGTACAAATAGGCAGCTGGGGGTTGGGGGCAGCCCGTACCTGCCTGCTGTACCCGGCTAGCATACAAAAATATGGCGAAGCCCACGTCATTTTTTTTGTTTGGGGGGGCAAAGAAATCCTGCATACAGTCCTGGAAGGAGGATGCTGAGCCTTGTAGTTCGACAGCTGCTGTCTGCTCTCCTGCATACACTATTGGATGGAGTAGGCTGAGCCTTGTAGTTCTGCAGCTGTCTGCTCTTCTGCATACACTAGTGGAGAATGAAGAACACATTGAAGAAGGAAATGACATCAGACCTTTTTTTTTTTGTTCACTGATAAAAAACGCATAAGGACGCAGTGAGCAAAAACACAGCAAAACGCAGCAAAAAAACGCACCAAATCGCGGCAAAACGCGTGCGTTTTTTGCCGCGTTTTCTCAACGCAGGTGCGTTTTTGTGCGTTTTTAGCGGCCAAAAACGCACAAAAACGCAGCGTCAAAAAAACGCACTGTGTGCACATAGCCTAACACACTGTTCAATGGATCTGAGCTACGGTTAGCATGACAGTTTACAGCACAGCATGCATACTCACTAAGCAGAGTGTTTATTCTTCTCTGACTGTAAACCCGTCAGGCTCAGTGAGCAAATAAATTATGCAGCTCACTTATGATGCAGCATCTCAGCCTGACTGAACACTTGCTCTATATACAGTAGCTGCTTGAGACAGATGTGTCAGAGAATTTCCTCAGGCTGCCAGGCCATATTTGCCGCGTGCCATTGGAGGTCTAGTGCCTAGGGTGGCAGACTGCAGGAGCAGTGCCAGGAAAAGGAAACTGAACTTTTTTCTTTTACATCTTCCTTCCCATTTTCCACTGGACCGATGTCTCAGTGGGCAGGGGCTGCTTTCAGGGTTTAATGTGCTCTGTGCACATCTTGCATACAGTTCAATGAAAAAGTTTGGGCACCCCTATTAATGTTAACCTTTTTCTTTACAACAATTTGGGTTTTTGCAACAGCTATTTCACTTTCATATATCTAATAACTGATGGACTGAGTAATATTTCTGGACTGAAAAGAGGTTTATTCTACTAACAGAAAATGTGCAATCCGCATTTAAACAAAAATTGACCGATGCAAAAGTATGGGCACCCTTATCAATTTCTTGATTTGAACACTCCTAACTACTTTTTACTGACTTACTAAAGCACTAAATTGGTTTTGAAACCTCATTGAGCTTTGCACGTTGTTCTCCTATTTGAATCTCCTATGAAGAGTGGCATCATGGGCTCCTCAAAACAACTCTCAAATGATCTGAAAACAAAGATTATCTATATATATATATATATATATATATATATATATATATATATATATATATATATATCTATATATATAATTGCCTTATTCTGTCTGTCTGTCATGCTCCAAAATTGTGTCACGGTGACAGTGTCACCGTGACATGTCCTTACGGTGACACAAAGCTGATTGGCCGCTGGGTTCGCCATGGCCCCGCCCCCCCACACGGATTGGCCTCTCGCCCCGGCTGCGCCCCCACACGGATTGGCCAGCCGCTCGCCCAGGCTCTGCCCCCCCCCACAGATTGGCCTCTCGCCCCGGCACCCTGCAGGCATTGGCAACTCGCCCACGCCACGCCCCGCCCCCCTCACGCAATAGACGTTAGCTCTCGCCCCCCCCCCCCCGCATTGCCCGAACTGACACGGTCACGGAGCCACGAATCCCAGGTGAGTACTGTACTCCCCCCCCTTTCCCCCCTCCCCAACGGGAGCCCACATCAGCGTACGCCGCCGCCGTATGCTGGTGTGGGCTCCCGTGCGAGCGGGGGACGTGTTGCGCTGGTAACCATGCTTGCATAGTTACCAGTAAATCAAGGTCCTGCAGCGGCGCGACTTCCACACGCACAAACATAACAGCACACACACACGCATACACACACACATCAGATCGCACTCACTCTCACAAACACCTCACACACACCTCACACACACCTCACACACACATCGCATCCACATACTCACAGCATCCGGCGATATCGCTTGCTTCTCGGCCTCGATACTGTGCTGTTGTGATCTTCCAGGACCTGACGGAGGATCACATGGCCAGAGGCATGTGGTATGTCCGGATGTTGTGAGTATCAGCGCGTATGTGCGATATCGTCAGTGTCTGTGAGTGGATGCGATCGGGTGTGTGTGAGTGGATGCGATCGGGTGTGTGTGAGTGGATGCGATCGGGTGTGTGTGAGTGGATGCGATCGGGTGTGTGTGAGTGGATGCGATCGGGTGTGTGTGAGTGGATGCGATCGGGTGTGTGTGAGTGGATGCGATCGGGTGTGTGTGAGTGGATGCGAGGGGCTGAGGCTGGGGACAGAGAGGGGCTGAGGCTGGGGACAGAGAGGGGCTGAGGCTGGGGACAGAGAGGGGCTGAGGCTGGGGACAGAGAGGGGCTGAGGCTGGGGACAGAGAGGGGCTGAGGCTGGGGACAGAGAGGGGCTGAGGCTGGGGACAGAGAGGGGCTGAGGCTGGGGACAGAGACGGGCTGAGGCTGGGGACAGAGACGGGCTGAGGCTGGGGACAGAGACGGGCTGAGGCTGGGGACAGAGACGGGCTGAGGCTGGGGACAGAGACGGGCTGAGGCTGGGGACAGAGACGGGCTGAGGCTGGGGACAGAGACGGGCTGAGGCTGGGGACAGAGACGGGCTGAGGCTGGGGACAGAGAGGGGCTGAGGCTGGGGACAGAGAGGGGCTGAGGCTGGGGACAGAGAGGGGCTGAGGCTGGGGACAGAGAGGGGCTGATGCTGGGGACAGAAGGCTGATGCTGCGGGTAGAGAGGCTGATGCTGGTGCAGCATGGGGGATGGATTACAATGGGGGGTGCGCAGCATGGGGGATGGAGCACGTTTGGGAGTGCGCAGCATGGGGAATGGAGCACGTTTTGGAGTGCGCAGCATTGCGGATGGAGCACGTTTGGGAGTGCGCAGCATGGCGGATGGAGCACGTTTGGGAGTGCGCAGCATGGCGGATGGAGCACGTTTGGGAGTGCGCAGCATGGCGGATGGAGCACGTTTGGGAGTGCGCAGCATGGCGGATGGAGCACGTTTGGGAGTGCGCAGCATGGCGGATGGAGCACGTTTGGGAGTGCGCAGCATGGCGGATGGAGCACGTTTGGGAGTGCGCAGCATGGCGGATGGAGCACGTTTGGGAGTGCGCAGCATGGCGGATGGAGCACGTTTGGGAGTGCGCAGCATGGCGGATGGAGCACGTTTGGGAGTGCGCAGCATGGCGGATGGAGCACGTTTGGGAGTGCGCAGCATGGCGGATGGAGCACGTTTGGGAGTGCGCAGCATGGCGGATGGAGCACGTTTGGGAGTGCGCAGCATGGCGGATGGAGCACGTTTGGGAGTGCGCAGCATGGCGGATGGAGCACGTTTGGGAGTGCGCAGCATGGCGGATGGAGCACGTTTGGGAGTGCGCAGCATGGCGGATGGAGCACGTTTGGGAGTGCGCAGCATGGCGGATGGAGCTCGTTTGGGAGTGCGCAGCATGGCGGATGGAGCACGTTTGGGAGTGCGCAGCATGGCGGATGGAGCACGTTTGGGAGTGCGCAGCATGGCGGATGGAGCACGTTTGGGAGTGCGAAGCATGGCGGATGGAGCACGTTTGGGAGTGCGCAGCCTGGCGGATGGAGCACGTTTGGGAGTGCGCAGCATGGCGGATGGTGCACGTTTGGGAGTGCGCAGCATGGCGGATGGTGCATGTTTCGGAGTGCGCAGCATGGCGGATGGTGCACGTTTTGGGAGTGCGCAGCATGGCGGATGGTGCACGTTTGGGAGTGCGCAGCATGGCGGATGGAGCACGATGGGGAGTGCGCTGCATGGGGGATGGAGCACAATGGGAAGTGCACAACACACCACACACACACACACACACTGGGAACCACAAACAACTGCCCTACACAGACACCTACACACACAGACAACGCTGCACACACACAACACCCAACACACAAACACCGCGGCACACACAAATATACGCACATACCGCACAATACACACATTGCACAAAACATACCTCCCCCCAAAACACACCACACACACACAAACCGCGCAACACACAACGCTACAGACACACAGCGCTCCACAAACAACGCAACACACATACAACACCGCTCTCACCCCCGTCACACCCAGACAACACCCGGAACACGTACAGCGCCTACACAAACACTTGGTAACTACACACAACATATATATATATATATATATATATATATATATATATAACAAAAATCATACATGAACTACACAATACGTAAATTCTAGAATACCCGATGCGTAGAATCGGGCCACCTTCTAGTATATATATAATTGCCTTATTCTGTCTGTCTGTCTATTTGTCTTGCTCCAAAATTGTGTCCTTACGGTGACACAAAGCTGATTGGCCGCTGGGCTCGCCATGGCCCCGCCCCCCGCACGGATTGGCTGCTCGCCTCGCCTCCTCCCCCCGCATGGATTGGCCGCTCGCCTCGCCTCGGATCCGCCCCCCCCGCACGGATTGGCCGCCACTCACACTCAGACTCAGACTCACACTCAGATTCAGACTCACACGCACACTCAGATTCAGACTCACACGCACACTCAACGCCGCAGACACCCAACACACAAACACCGCGGCACACACAAATATACGCACATAAAGCACAACATACACATTGCACAAAACATACCTCCCCCCAAAATACACACACACACACAACCACACAAACCGTGCAACACACATACACAACGATACAGACACACAGCGCTCCACAAATAACGACACACAACGCAACACACAAACAACACCGCTCTCACCCCCCGCTACACCCAGACAACACCCAGAACATGTACAGCCCCTACACAAACACTTGGTAACTACACACAACAACATCTATATCTATATATCTATATCTATATCTATATATCTATATATATAACAAAAATCATACATTAACTACACAATACGTAAATTCTAGAATACCCGATGCGTAGAATCGGGCCACCTTCTAGTTCAACATAATTGTTCGGGGGAAGGATACAAAAAGTTGTCTCAGAGATTTAAACTGTCAGTTTCCACCGTGAGGAACATAGTAAGGAAATGGAAGAACACAGGTACAGTTCTTGTTAAGCCCAGAAGTGGCAGGCCAAGAAAAATAACAGAAAGGCAGAGAAGAAGAATGGTGAGAACAGTCAAGGACAATCCACAGACCACCTCCAAAGACCTGCAGCATCATCTTGCTGCAGATGGTGTCAATGTGCATCGGTCAACAATACAGCGCACATTGCACAAGGAGAAGCTGTATGGGAGAGTGATGCGAAAGAAGCCGTTTCTGCAAGCACGCCACAAACAGAGTCGCCTGAGGTATGCAAAAGCACATTTGGACAAGCCAGTTACATTTTGGAAGAAGGTCCTGTGGACTGATGAAACAAAGATTGAGTTGTTTGGTCATACAAAAAGGCGTTATGCATGGAGGCAAAAACCACGGCATTCCAAGAAAAGCACTTGCTACCCACAGTAAAATTTGGTGGAGGCTCCATCATGCTTTGGGGCTGTGTGGCCAATGCCGGCACCGGGAATCTTGTTAAAGTTGAGGGTCGCATGGATTCAACTCAGTATCAGCAGATTCTTGACAATAATGTGCAAGAATCAGTGACGAAGTTGAAGTTACGCAGGGGATGGATATTTCAGCAAGACAATGATCCAAAACACCGCTCCAAATCTACTCAGGCATTCATGCAGAGGAACAATTACAATGTTCTGGAATGGCCATCCCAGTCCCCAGACCTGAATATCATTGAACATCTGTGGGATGATTTGAAGCGTGCTGTCCATGCTCGGCGACCAAACTTAACTGAACTGGAATTGTTTTGTAAACAGGAATGGTCAAATATACCTTCATCCAGGATCCAGGAACTCATTAAAAGCTACAGGAAGCGACTAGAGGCTGTTATTTTTGCAAAAGGAGGAGCTACAAAATATTAATGTCACTTTTATGTTGAGGTGCCCATACTTTTGCATCGGTCAAATTTTGTTTAAATGCGGATTGCACATTTTCTGTTAGTACAATAAACCTCATTTCAATCCAGAAATATTACTCAGTCCATCAGTTATTACATATATGAAACTGAAATAGCTGTTGCAAAAACCCAAATTGTTATAAAGAAAAAAGGTTAACATTAATAGGGGTGCCCAAACTTTTTCATATGACTGTAAATAGAAGGGCTGTTCTGATAGTTGGATCAGCAGAATTTATAGCTGATCACTTGGTACACTTGCAGCACTTTAGCATCGCCTCCATAATAATGTGTAAGGCTATGTGCGCACTAGGCGTTTTTACCCGCGGATTTACCCGCGGTTTTGCTGCAGAAATTTCTTGAGAAATGTTTGAAATCTTTCTGTAGACATTTCCCAGCAAAACCTATGGGAAAAAAAAAATAGCTGTGCGCACGCTGCGTTTTTTTCTCAAGAAAAATTGTTTGTGAAGATTTTCTTGAGAAAATGTGCATGTCACTTCTTTTCCGCAGGTATTTCGCTCCATTCACTGTAATGTAATCGCGAAATTCCGGGGGTATACCGCAGGTAGCAAATGATGTGCGGTATACCCCCGGGATTTACCTGCGATAATGCTCATCGCTGCCTGCGGTTTTGCAGGAAGTGATGTCATTATGACAGAAGAGGAGGAGGAGCAGAGTAAACACACACACGTCACACTCCCTGGACGCCGCACAGAAGCACTTCCTTGTGACGTCCGGCGGGTGCCCGTGCAGTCTGTGTCCCACTCCAGCCCCGCCGCTGACAGCACAGCAGTGTCAGTGTATGCCCGCAGTATCAGCAGCTTGTCACGCTGTAGCGCAGCAGTGCGTGCAGCCGCGGGGATGCCGAGCGCTGCTGTCAGGAGGTGAGATGAGATCATTACCTGCTGTGACGATCTCCTGCCTCCTGACGTCACAGGCTCTCGCGATACTGCTGACAACGCGGCGGGCAAAGAAGTCAGTGACAGTGCTGACGTCAGCAGTACAGGAGATGATCACAGCAGGTAATGATCTCATCTATCCTCCTGACAGCAGCGCTCGTCATCCCCTGCAGTGACCTGGGCTATTGATGTTAGCTCAGGTCACTGCATTCCTCTCCCAGCCAATGGGGAACATTCTGTTCTTCATTGGCTGGGACAGTGACTATGGTATGGATTGCCGTGGGACCCCCCCTTTATTGGATTACGCCGGACGTGGAATTGATTGTTCTTTTCAATAAATTGGTGAAAGAGGGAATGTTTTGGGGAGTGTTTTTTCAAATAAAACTTTTTTGTTGTCTATTTTTTATTTCTTACTGACTGGGTTCGTGATGTCGGGTATCTGATAGACGCGTGACATCACTAACCCCAAGGCTTGATGCCAAGTGACATTACACATCTGGCATCAACCCCATATATTACCCCGTTTGCCAACGCACCAGGGCACGGGATGAGTTGGGGCGAAGCGCCAGGATTGGCACGTCTAATGGATGCGCCACTTCTGGGGCGGCTGCGGCCTGCTATTTTTAGGCTGGGGAGTGTCCAATAACAGTGGACCTCCCTAGTTTGAGAATACCAGACCACAGCTGTCCGCTTTACCTTGGCTGGTAAGCCAATTTGGGGGGGAAACCCCACGTTTTTTGTTTTACATTATTTAATGTAAGATAACAGCGTGGGTGCCCTCTGTTTTGGATTACCAGCCAAGGTAAAGCTGCCAGCTGTGGTTTGCAGGCTGCAGCCATCTGCTTTACCCTAGCTGGCTACAAAAGATGGGGGGACCTCATGTCGTTTTTTTTTAATTATTTATTTTATGGCTAAATACAAGGCTAGGCACCCATTAGTGCCACATGAAAGTCACTAAAGGGTGCCAGCTTAGAATATTCAGGGGGGTGGGACATTATATAGGTCTTTCTCATCTATCTCTCTATCTATTCATCTATCTTTCCCTCTATCCATTATCTGTCTATCGATTATCTATTATCTATATTATTTATTGCATTTACAGCATTGAAAAAAAAAATCGCAGGGACCAACCTGCGGAAAAAAACGCGGCAAAGGCAGGTGCGGTAATCTTCAACTCCCAGAAGTTTCTCAAGAAATTTTCTTGAGAAAAATCACTTTTCTAGTGCGCACATAGCCTAATACTGACAAAAATGACTTTCTGGTGATGGGTTGGGGTGTTGTAGACAATCTAGCGGTCTGAGATAGCAAACTCTATACACATCTATGCTGTTCCTGCATCATTGTGATGTATGGGTGTGGATTGCCCTCTGCAAGCAATCAGGCAGGATTGTGTTCACTGTAGGTGAGGGGGTCTGGTTGAGTATTCACCTGTACAGTATGTAGTAAGTGCAAAAATGTACACACATTATAATTACTCTGTAAACATCATGTCTAAGCAGAATGTACATATGATGTATGTTCTGTCAGCGAACACTCCACAAGTTCATGTATCACACACACAATGTACAGTGGGTACGGAAAATATTCAGACCCCTTTAAATTTTTCACTCTTTGTCTCATTGCAGCCATTTGGTAAATTCAAAAAAGTTCATTTTTTTTTCTCATTAATGTACACTCTGCACCCCATCTTGACAGAAAAAAAAACCCAGAAATGTAGAAATTTTTCAAACTTTATTAAACAAGAAAAACTGAAATATCACATGGTAATAAGTATTCAGACCCTTTACTCAGACATTCTTATCTAAGGCTGGCTTCACATCAGCGTTTTTTTGCCTTAAGGCAAAAAACGCAAACTTCATGTTACTGGATCCTTTTTTTTTTTTTGAAGAACAACGCATGCCACCACAAGTGACCTGAACGTTTTTTAACTGGATCCGTCTACCGGATCCAGCATAAAAACGGAGCGTTCACTTGCGTTTGGGTGCTTTTTTTTTTTGCTTAGTTTTGACGGATCCGTTTTTATTCTCAGAATCTATGTCATCTGCCATTACGTTTTGCTACATGACCGCTGACAGCAGACACAGACAGAGTCATGTAGCAGAGCTGAATGGCCGCTGACAGCAGACACAGACAGAGCCGCACGATCAGAATGAAGTCGGATGAACGTCACCCTACTTCATTGTCATCCCGCGGCTCTGCCTGTGTGTCATGGGCTGATTTTCAGTCACCGGTGAAGGTTTCCCCTGAGTGACTGAAGTGATGTGCGCTAACAGCGGTGCCATCACTGAGGTTACGCGCGGCCACAGCTGAAGTCCTCCACCTGAGATCTGTGGCCGCGGGTAACCTGAGTGATGTCACCGCTGAAGCACGACTAACTTCAGTTGCTGTGGGGAGCTCACAGACAACGGTCGTGGTCTGTGACCGCTCTCTGTTAGCTTCTGATCAAGCAGAGCTGGATGCGACGTGCGACCTCTGTGGATTACGTCGGACCAGGAGGGGTATTTGGGGACTTGAATAAAGTGGTGAAAGAGGGTGGGTTTTTTTTGTCATTTATTTCAAATATAGGATTTTTGGGTGTACTTCTTTATTTTCTTTAACTTACAGGTTAATCATGGAAGGTATCTCGTGTAGACGCCTGCAATGATTAACTTCTTATTACCCCGATTGCCACCGCACCAGGGCAATTCGGGATGAGCCGGGTACAGTCCCGGGACTGTCGCATCTAATGGATGCGGCAATTCCGGACGGCTTCTGGCTGATATTTTTAGGGTGGGGGGCTCCCCATAACGTGGCGCTCCCCATCCTGACAATACCAGCCTCCAGCCGTATGGCTTTACCCGTGCTGGTATGACAATTGGGGGGAACCGCACGTCGTTTTTTTTTAATTATTTATTTAATTTACTGCACGATACAGACCCGCCCACCGGCGGCTGTGATTGGTTGCAGTGAGACAGCTGTCACTCAACGTGGGGGCGTGTCTAACTGCAACCAATCATAAGCGCCGGTGGGCGGGGGAAGCAGTGAATATAGATGAAATAATGAGCGGCCAGCTTTTTCAACAGAGGAAAAGCCGCCAGAGCTTTGACAGCGGTGCCGTGCCGGTGATCGGTGAGTATAAGAGAGGGGGGGAGGGATAGACCGACAGAGAGAGAGAGAGAGAGCGATGACAGGGAGACAGAGAGACCAACAAAGAGGGAGACAGAGACCGACAGAGAGAGAGAGAGAGATACAGACCGACTGACAGAGATAGAAAATGACCGACATCAACAGACCTCATTCATTTCCAGTGGTTTCAGCAACATGCGATAAATGTATTTAGAAAAACGCATGTCACTAGGATGGTGTGTGTGCAGTCGTGTGACATACACTTTTTTTTCACGCACCCATAGACTTTCATTGGAGTGACTCACGCGAGAAACTCACCAAAACGCTGCATGCTGCGATTTTTTTCTCAGTCCGATTTGGACTGAGAAAAAAAATAGCAGATGGGAGCTGCCACACTGATTAACATGTGTCCGATTGCAATGCGAGAATCTCTCGCATTGCACTCGTGCGAGATAATCGCAAGTGAGAAGCCGGCCTAACATTGATTCTATCTTTCAAACTAGCTAACTAAATAGATATCAAACTAACTCTCTGTTTTTAACTTTTGATTTTTCTATCTAATTTTTTGGAATAATATATCATTCAATATATCGATCTCTATATCTATGTATTTAGCTATCTTTCATTGTATATTTAATTTAACTTAATATTGTAATCTTCTATAATCAACTGAAATAATCTAATTAACTATTTTTCTATTTAGCTATTTATCTTTGTGTGTGTATATATATATATATTTATTTTTTTTTTATTTTTTTTTTAAATATATATAAAAATATATTTGATTTATTTATTAGAAAAAAGAAAAAAAAAAACTAAACCTCCCTCATCTCATTTTTTAAACCCTCGATCTCTTGGACTCACTACCGTTCAAACATTCACACAATCTACTCATCTGTATATGTTATTTTTAAGGGGGTCCTTTTAATAAAAAATAAAAAAGATAGCTAAACCAATAGTTAGATAATGAAGAGATACATAGATATATAGATCGATAAAGAGATATATATAGTAAGATAGATAGATAGATGCATTGTAAAATATATATATATGGGAAGTAAGCAAGATTATGGAAATAAATATATAGAATTTGATAGAATTTTATTTTTTAAAAAAAATAAAATTCTAAGACAGTTTGATATATTGCTATAGATAGATAAAGATAGAAGAATATAGATAGATATAATGTTAAATATAAATATAGATATTGAGATATATATACCGTATTTTTCGCACTATAAGGCCCGTTTCACACGTCAGTGAAAAACACTGACGTTTTTCACTGGCGTGTAAAACACGCACATGTCCCTGCGTGTGCCGTGAATCACGGCACACGTGGGTTGTCTAAGTGCAATCCGGACTCCGTTCTCTGTGGCCCGTGATTGCACTTAGAAATTAACTCACCTGTGCGCGCTCCCGCTCTCCATGGTGCTGAACGCTTCCGCGATGCAGCATCCGGCCGGCGCTGACCCCCGCAGCAGCTGCTTCCGGGTCGGCTGTGTTGTGCATCATGAATATGCGCCACATTAATGAGCCGGCTCAGAAGCAGCCGGCAGAACAGGCTGCAGAGAGCGTCGCTGGAGCCGGGTGAGTTAAAATGATTTTTATTTTAGAAGCACGTTTTTTTTTCTGGCATGTGTTTCACGGATCACACCACTGCGTGGTCCGTGGGACATCAGTGATGCCAGAAAAAAATGGACATGTCTCCGTGCGGCAATCACGCACACGCGGGTACGCCGCACGGAGACACGTGCAGTGAAAAATCACTGATGTGTGAGCAGACCCATTCATTATAATGGGTCTGCGTATGTCAGTGATTCTGGTACGTTTAAAAAAAAAAAGCACAAACGTACCAGAATCACTGACATGTGAAAGAGGCCTAAGAGGCACCGGACCATAAGACGCACCCTGGTTTTGGAGAAGGAAAATAGGAAAGAAGGGAATTTTGTTTACTTACCGTAAATTCCTTTTCTTCTAGCTCCAATTGGGAGACCCAGACAATTGGGTGTATAGGCTATGCCTCCGGAGGCCGCACAAAGTACTACACTAAAAGTGTAAAGCCCCTCTCCTTCTGCCTATACACCCCCCGTGCTCCCACGGGGTCCTCAGTTTTGGTGCAAAAGCAAGAAGGAGGATAAAAAATTATAAACTGGTTTAAAGTAAATTCAATCCGAAGGAATATCGGAGAACTGAAACCATTCAACATGAACAACATGTGTACACAAAAAAACAGGGGCGGGTGCTGGGTCTCCCAATTGGAGCTAGAAGAAAAGGAATTTACGGTAAGTAAACAAAATTCCCTTCTTCTTTGTCGCTCCATTGGGAGACCCAGACAATTGGGACGTCCAAAAGCAGTCCCTGGGTGGGTAAATAATACCTCATAATAGAGCCGTAATGGCTCCGTCCTACAGGTGGGCAACCGCCGCCTGAAGGACTCGCCTACCTAGGCTGGCATCCGCCGAAGCATAGGTATGCACCTGATAGTGTTTCGTGAAAGTGTGCAGGCTCGACCAGGTAGCTGCCTGACACACCTGCTGAGCCGCAGCCTGGTGCCGCAAGGCCCAGGACGCTCCCACGGCCCTGGTAGAATGGGCCTTCAGCCCTGAGGGAACCGGAAGCCCCGAGGAACGATAAGCTTCGAGAATTGGTTCCTTGATCCACCGAGCCAGGGTTGATTTGGAAGCTTGTGTCCCTTTACGCTGGCCAGCGACAAGGACAAAGAGTGCATCCGAGCGGCGCAGGGGCGCCGTACGAGAAATGTAGAATCTGAGTGCTCTCACCAGATCTAACAAGTGCAATCCTTTTCACATTGGTGAACTGGATGAGGACAAAAAAAGAGGGGAAGGAGATATCCTGATTGAGATGAAAGGGGGATACCACCTTAGGGAGAAATCCCGGAACCGGACGCAGGACCACCTTGTCCTGGTGAAACACCAGGAAAGGGGCTTTGCATGACAACGCTGCTAGCTCAGACACTCTCCGAAGTGAAGTGACTGCAACTAGGAAAACCACTTTCTGCGAAAGGCGTGCGAGAGAAATATCCCTCATTGGCTCGAACGGTGGTTTCTGAAGAACCATCAGCACCCTGTTCAGATCCCAGGGTTCTAACGGACGTTTGTAAGGAGGGACGATGTGACAAACCCCCTGCAGGAACGTGCGTACCTGTGGAAGTCTGGCCAGGCGCTTCTGAAAAAAACACAGAGAGCGCAGAGACTTGTCCCTTAAGGGAGCCGAGTGACAAACCCTTTTCCAATCCGGATTGAAGAAAGGATAGAAAAGTGGGCAAGGCAAATGGCCAGGGAGAAAAACCCTGATCAGAGCACCACGACAAGAATATTTTCCACGTCCTGTGGTAGATCTTGGCCGACGTTGGATTCCTAGCCTGTCTCATAGTGGCAATGACCTCTTGAGATAATCCTGAAGACGCTAAGATCCAGGACTCAATGGCCACACAGTCAGGTTGAGGGCCGCAGAATTCAGATGGAAAAACGGCCCTTGAGACAGCATGTCTGGTCGGTCTGGTAGTGCCCACGTGTGGCCGACCGTGAGATGCCGCAGATCCGGGTACCACGACCTCCTCGGCCAGTCTGGAGCGACGAGGATGGCGCGGCGGCAGTCGGCCCTGATTTTGCGTAACACTCTGGGCAACAGTGCCAGCGGAGGAAACACATAAGGGAGTTGAAACTGCGACCAATCTTGAACTAAGGCGTCTGCCGCCAGAGCTCTGTGATCGTGAGAACGTGCCATGAATGCCGTGACCTTGTTGTTGTGCCGGGACGCCATGAGGTCGACGTCCGGCACCCCCCAGCGGCAACAGATCTCCTGAAACCCGTCCGGGTGAAGGGACCATTCCCCTGCGTCCATGCCCTGGCGACTGAGATAATCTGCTTCCCAGTTTTCCACGCCTGGGATGTGAACTGCAGAGATGGTGGAGGCCGTGGCTTCCACCCACATCAAAATCCGCCGGACTTCCTGGAAGGCTTGCCGACTGCGTGTGCCGCCTTGGTGGTTGATGTATGCCACCGTGTGGAATTGTCCGACTGAATTCGGATCTGCTTGCCTTCCAGCCACTGCTGGAACGCTTTCAGGGCAAGATACACTGCCCGTATCTCCAGAACATTGATCTGAAGTGAGGACTCTTGCTGGGTCCACGTACCCTGAGCCCTGTGGTGGAGAAAAGACCGCTCCCCACCCTGACAGACTCGCGTCCGTCGTGACCACCTCCCAGGATGGGGGTAGGAAGGATTTCCCCTTCGATAATGAAGTGGGAAGGAGCCACCACCGAAGGGAAGCTTTGGTCGCCTGAGAGAGTGAGACGTTCCTGTCAAGGGACGTCGGCTTCCTGTCCCATTTGCGTAGGATGTCCCATTGAAGAGGACGCAGGTGTTCCATGCCAAGGTATGTCAGCGATTGGGCCGGTGTCAGATTTGACTTTGGAAAATTGATGATCCACCCGAAACTCTGGAGAGTCTCCAGAGTAGCGTCGAGGCTGTGTTGGCATGCCTCTTGAGAGGGTGCCTTGATCAGCAGATCGTCCAAGTAAGGGATCACCGAGTGACCCTGAGAGTGGAGGACCGCTACTACAGTAGCCATAACCTTGGTGAAAACCCGTGGGGCTGTTGCCAGGCCGAACGGCAGTGCCACGAACTGCAGGTGTTCGTCTCCTATGGCGAAGCGCAAGAAGCGCTGGTGCTCTGGAGCAATCGGTACGTGGAGATAAGCATCTTTGATATCGATCGATGCAAGGAAATCTCCTCGGGACATTGAGGCGATGACGGAGCGGAGGGATTCCATCCGGAACCGCCTGGTCTTTACGTGTTTGTTGAGCAGTTTCAGGTCCAGGACGGGACGGAAAGACCCGTCCTTCTTTGGAACCACAAACAGGTTGGAGTAAAAACCGTGACCCTGTTGCTGAAGAGGAACAGGAACCACCACTCCTTCTGCCTTCAGAGTGCCCAACGCCTGCAGAAGAGCCTCGGCTCGCTCGGGAGGCGGGGATGACCTGAAGAATCGAGACGGGGGACGAGAGGTGAACTCTATCTTGTAACCGTGAGACAGAATGTCTCTCACCCAACGGTCTTTTACCCGTGGCAGCCAGGTGTCGCAAAAGCGGGAGAGCCTGCCACCGACCGAGGATGCGGAGTGAGGAGGCCGAAAGTCATGAGGAAGCCGCTTTGGTAGCGGCACCTCCGGTGGTCTTTTTAGGACGTGACTTAGACCGCCATGAATCGGAGTTCCCTTGATCTTTCTGAGGCCTTTTGGACGAGGAGAATTGGGACCTGCCCGCGCCCCGAAAGGACCGAAACCACGACTGCCCCCTCTTCTGTTGGGGTATGTCCGGTTTGGGCTGGGGTAAGGATGTATCCTTTCCCTTGGATTGTTTGATGATTTCATCCAAACGCTCGCCAAACAACCGGTCGCCAGAAATCGGCAAACTGGTTAAGCGCTTTTTGGAAGCAGAATCTGCCTTCCATTCCCGTAGCCACAAGGCCCTGCAGAGTACCACCGAATTGTCGGCTGCAACCGCTGTACGGCTCGCAGAGTCCAGGACAGCATTAATAGCGTAAGACGCAAATGCCGACGTCTGAGCGGTTATGGACGCCACCTGCGGCGCGGACGTGCGTGTGGCTGCGTCAATTTGCGCTTGACCTGCTGAGATAGCTTGTAGCGCCCATACGGCTGCGAATGCTGGGGCAAAAGAAGCGCCGATAGCTTCATAGATGGATTTCAACCAGAGCTCCATCTGCCTGTCAGTGGCATCTTTGAGTGAAGCCCCATCTTCCACTGCCAGTATGGATCTAGCCGCCAGTCTGGAGATTGGAGGATCCACCTTGGGACACTGAGTCCAACCTTTGACCACGTCAGGGGGAAAGGGATAACGTGTATCCTTAAGGCGCTTAGAAAAACGCTTATCTGGACAAGCACGGTGATTCTGGACTGCCTCTCTGAAATCAGAGTGGTCCAGAAACATACTCGGTGTACGCTTGGGAAACCTGAAACGGAATTTCTCCTGCTGAGAAGCTGACTCCTCCACTGGAGGAGCTGAGGGAGAAATATCAAACATTTGATTGATGGACGCAATAAGATCGTTCACTATGGCGTCCCCATCAGGAGTATCAAGATTGAGAGCGGCCTCAGGATCAGAATCCTGATCAGCTGTCTCCGCTTCATCATCCAGAGATTCCCCCCCGCTGAGACCCTGAACAATATGAAGATGTCGAGGGAATTTCCAAGCGAGCTCGCTTAGTCGGGTCTGGGGCTGGGGTCTGTGTCAGAGACCTCACCCTGGGATCTATGAGACACCCCGGGGGGACCTTGCTGGTCCAACTGAGGGGGGCCAGGGAGCAATGAATCAACAGTGCCCCTGTGCTGAGATACCGGTCTGGACTGCAAGGCTTCTAGTATCTTAGCCATAGTCTCAGAGAGTTTATCTGTAAAAACTGCAAACTCCGTCCCTGTCACCTGTACAGTGTTAGCAGGTGGTTCCCCCTGGGCCCCCCTTAGCAGGGGCTCCGGCTGAGTAAGTGCCACAGGGGCCGAGCAGTGCACACAATGAGGGTCAGTGGAACCTGCCGGTAGCGGGGTCGTACATGCGGCGCAGGCAGCATAGTAAGCCTGTGGTTTGGCACCCCTGCCTTTTGTGGGCGCCATGCTGTTGTCTTCTCTGAGGAACACAATAGGGTATATAGCCAGAATCAACTGTGCACCATACAGTGTAAAGTATATCCTATAAACATATAATTTATAATTACACTTCTGTACAAATGGGGCTAGCACCACAGGTGCTGTTTACCACCCGCTTAAAGCGGTTGTGAGGCCACCAGAATCCCTGCCTGGGTCTCCCAGAATCTGTCCCCCTCTGCAGCGTTCAAGGAGCTGACAGGAATGGCTGCCGGCGTCCTGAGGAGAGGAGGGAGCCGTGGGCGTGACCCAGAAAGTGCGGGAACTGGTGCCCCACTGTGCACAGTGAGAGGGGTGGAGTATGCAAAGCATGCTCCAGCTCTCAGTGCTGCTCGTCCTGTGCAGCGTCCCGCCCTTCCCCTGACTGGCAGGGCTGGGGGCGGGAGGAAGAAAGACTAGGCCGCAAAAGCCGGGGACTCGAGTAATAAGCGCGGCCGCCGTACAAGCGCGGCCGGCGCGGAAGTCCCCGGCGCACTACAAGTCCCAGCCGCGCCGCAGTGTTAACAAAGGCAGCGGCGGTCAGCGCGGTAGTCCCCCATACACAACACACTCAGCGACGCTGCAGTGTGTAATGGCACATTTAACACGGTCAGCGCCGCGGTCCCCGGTGCACTAGCACACCCAGCAATGCTGGAGTGTTGCTGTGCGCGGTTCCCACGGGGACACAGAGTACCTCCAAGTAGCAGGGCCATGTCCCTGAACGATACTCGGCTCCTATCCAGCAGGGTCCTCAGGAGCTGTGGATGGAGCACGGTCTCAGTGCCTGGAGACCGGCTAGGATCCCACTTCACCAGAGCCCCGAGGGGGATGGGGAAGGAAAACAGCATGT